>NC_056729.1:1391670323-1391877823 GCF_019279795.1 Protopterus annectens
ATTGAGAGGGTAAAAAGTACAGTTGTGTAAGTAAACGTACCGTAACAGTAGATATTTGAATGATGACTGCTTCAATAGCCTAAGCTATGAGTTATATCCTGCAATGGATATAACAGCTGTCCATTTTCCAAAGTTTCATGGCATTTGTCACATATCCAATCTATTGGTCAGCTCGAACTGAGCTGACTAAAGAATAGGTATGGGTGCCAAGCCTTTCAGAGTTTTCATGGCAACTTAGAGAAAGAAGCTGAGCCCTGAGAGGACATTGATAAGACCAACAAAAAATAAATATCCACACCCAGGCATAAAAAAACACACCAAAAAACAAGGAGGATGGAGGGAGGGAGTGGCTACTACAGCAGTTTTCATTCGAACATCTACTGTTATGATAATTTTAGCTACTCAAATGTACTATGTTATTCACATTGATGACTGATGCAGTAGACTAGATTACTACAGCTTCTAACAACTGTGAGGTGGAAAGAGCAGGGTTCAGAAGCCACTGGAGAATGGTCCTTGCAAAGCCTGACCTAGACATGGAGAAGGACTTTAGCTGGTAGTGCTTTGTAAAAGTATGTAAAGAGGAGCAAGTTACTGCTTTTAGAATATCTCTAGATTCCAACCCTTTGCAAAAAGACAAAGATGAAGCCAAGGTCCTGGTAGAATGAGCCTTGAACTTGTCTGACAGAGTTTTGTTGTGGTGAGAATAACAAAAGGTAATAGCTTGAGACAACCATTTGGAAATAGTCTATTTTGACACAGACTGTCCCATATTCTTACCTTCACAAGAAACAAATGACTGATTTGAAGATCTGAAAGATTTAGTTCTGTGAAGATAGTACCTGAATTGTTGGTGGACATCCAAGGTATGAAATAGCCTTTCTCCCTCATTTCAGGGTTCAGGAAAGGACACGTGGACATTGATAGTTTCACATAAAGTAAACCTGGATACCACTTTAAGCACAAAAGAATGATTAGTTCTCAAGGAAACTATCTCTGTGGAAAATAAGATAAGGTTAACCCACCACAAGATCTTGCAACTCAGGTACTCTTCCTTCAGAGGTCAGAGCAACCAGTAAAATTGTTTTCCATATTAAGAACCTCAAGTCAGCCAGATGAGCTGGTTCAAATGGAGCAAGTGTTAGCTTCTCTAACACAAAATTAAGATTCCCAAGGAGCCACCCTTTCTTTTTTTTTTTTTTTTGTAGGTCTCTTACGCAATATCCCTTTTAAAATGTTTTGACATGGGAATGTCTTGAAAGAGGGGGATCCATAGGCAGACATGCAGAACTGGCCAACAAAACTGGCCAACAAATGAACCTTAATAGAGAAGCGAGACATGCTATAGAAAAGCAACTTACAAATATTGTAAAACCCCAGAAACACTAGCCCTGAATGGGTGTTGGTTATGTTGTTGGCATCAACCAGAAAACATTTCCCATTTGCTAATATATGATTTTTAGTAGCAAGCTTTCTTGCCTCCATTGCTAGCTGCTGCACATCCTCAGTAAACAGGTGCCTACAAAGTATTAAGACCCAACCATCCAGGCAGTCAGTTGAAGTTGTTTGGGATTGGAATGTATCAAATAACCCTGTTCTTGTGTGATAGGATTCAGTCTGTGAGGAAGCTCGTGGTAATTTCCCCTGGCCAATTCCAAAAGAAGGAAGGACCACTGCTGCCTTGGCCAGAAGAAAGTAACCACAATGATCTTGGGTGATTCCTTCTGAATCTTCAGATGTACCATGGATATTTGTGGAAAGGATGGAAAAGCACAAAAGAACATTCCTGTCCAAAGAAAAGAAAATCAATGGCATCTGTCCTCCAGGCTTTCTTGCATGGAGTCTTGGAGCAAAAGTTTGCCAGATTGTTCAGACAGGAGACAAATACTGGGCCAGGAAGTCCCCACAGATAGATCAAATCTTGGAAGACTCTCTGATCTAGTTTCCATTCAGGGTCTGCCTTTGTCCTGCTCAGCTTGCCTGTCATACAATTTTGCCTAGACGAAATGCAGGAAGTATGTAGAATGAGAGTATGCTGTAAAGCTATATAACATGCTAAGATGGTTAGTCCACACAGCAGGAAAGACCTGGTTCCCCTGCTTGTTTATGTACCACATCATTGTGGCATTGTTTGTACCAACTTGAAGTGGTCCTAGGGACCAAATGATTTCCTTTCTCACAAATCCCAGAAATGGAATCTGGAAAGATAATGGGAGTTGGTGCTGGGACCAACAGACTTCAGAAACCATTGCATCTTTCTCATTTGGAGTCTTGACAGAGGTATTACGAGAACCACAGATGCCATGATACCTATAATCCTGAGGTATTCCCTCTCAGTGACTGAGGTTTGAATACTAAACCCCTAGAAAAGATTGAAATATTGATCTATTTATTCTCATGGAAGAAAAGCTCTTTGTACTGTGGTGCCTACCAAACACTACAGGAACACAATTCTGTGTGTTGGAGTCAAAAAGAGTTTTGAATGCTGTCTTGGAATCCCAGTCTGCATTGGAGATCTCTCACCCAAGTGAGAGATTCCTAACACACTGAAAAAGACTCTATAAAGATAAGCAAGTTGTCTAAACATGAGAAAATGTGGATAACCTGTATCCTGCAATGTGCCATAACTGGAGCTAGACACTTAGTAACACTCTTGGAGCAATGGATAGTCCAAAGGGTGAGGCAGAGTCCTGACAATTTGATCCAGACACGTAAAGTCTCATGAAATGTCTGATGTCTGGATGGATAGGATTATGTCGGTAAGCATCTTTTAAATCTAAAGTTACCAAAACTCAAATGAGAAAGATGGGGTAAAAGATTATGTAGTGAAAACATTTTGAACTTTGACACTATCACAAACTGGTTTAGGAAAGTCAGGTCTAGAACTGGTCTCAAGGCATTTTATTTCTTTTGTCACCAGAAACACTTTTGAATAAAAACCTTTTCAACACTGGGAAGGAGGAACTGCTTCTACTACCCACTGAGAAATGAAAGGGAACACAGGGGTTTGGTCCAGTGGATGTGGAAAAATTCTCTGGCAAGTAGGGATTTCTTCCCATTTCAATCTGTACCCCTACTAAAAGAGATCCCAAACCTATTTGACTGAATCAATCTGTTGCCAAAGACAGAAATGGAGATTCAGATTTTCTGAAATGGATAAAGAACTGCCAGGGTGGGGGTGGGCAGGCAAAGTCCATAGTAATTCTGACTTATTTGACTATGCTTTGTTTTGAGGGGTTCCTGCTTTCTTTTGGGAATCTCCCCGCCATTGTATTTTAAAAATGTCTGCTTACCAGCATTTTGCTGAGACTATGTTTTGTTTCTTGAAAAAATTGAATGAGGAAGCAGAAAAACCCTTGGAAAAAACAGAGAAGGGGGGTAAAAAAATTGAGAGATTCCCTGTATCAGCTTATCCACCTCATCACATTTTTATAACCTCGCCAGCAGAGGTGCCAAAAACTACATTTCTCTCCAAAGGTGAATTTAAAATCTAATTTTTTATATACATTGGGAGGTTTTGAGAACACAGACATGCAAACCTTTTCAACACAGTACCCGTGGTATCCACAGAGTCATAAACATACTTTAAACAATGAGTAGCGACCTGAGAAATCGAAGAAACTAAACCTCACAAAGCAGATTTTTTTCCTCACAGGAAGGAATCAGATGACCTAACTTGTAAAACGACATGACCAATTTTGGTCTTTCAGAAGTGATTCACCTTGTAAAGCTGCATTTCTTATGTACCTCATATATATTGTTTAAAAAAAAAGTATTCCTGTATGCCTGAAACATGCATGTGTATATTGTATTTCTGTTGTTATATGTTGCTATAATATTTTTGTTAAGCTCATTTACAAATTGTTAACAATGTACTACTTAAAGTAAGTTTACCGCTTGTACCTTAATAATGTTTTTTTTGTTGTGGAGCCCCCCCCCCCCCACCAAGGTCTCCGCTGAAAACGTTTTTCGTTTCAACCCAGTCGGACACTACCCGGTTAACAAATGTAAATAAAAATAAATAAATAAATAAAACATTCCTCACACTTTCACAGTTAGTTAGAATAAACTTTAACATATGAGACTGACAATTCAAAATTCTAAAAATTAAAGTTGCAAAAGGGCTTCTTCAGCTACATCCAGAACCTTACAGGTAACACACAACATTGTGCTGAACTGGTGAACAGTGCCACCTACAGCAATCAGGGTGCCATAGCAAATCTACTAGCTGATAAATTCATCTCAGACTTCACCTCTACTCTCCACCCAGCTCCACCAGGTGAAATTCACTCCAACATTATTTTCCCAGCTACCAGCAAGGACTAAGTGCTTGCAGCACTCACTAAAGCCATGAGCACCACCTCCAAAGGTTTCGTCAACATCCCTGGTTGCCTCCTGAACAGTCTAAAACATGACCTGTCAGGACTACTTGATGCACTCTCCAGGTACAGTCTTGAAACAGGCTACATTTCAAGTGAATGGAGGACTGCACATACTCTCCTCCACAAGGGTGGAGCATCAACCTACCCAGGGAACTACAGACTCATAAGTCTAATAAGCATAATATAGAAAGCCATTGAATGAATTATCATGGAAATGTTAAACAAGGACAGTGGCAACCTACTGACATCAGATTCATCCAAATGTGGCTTTGTTAAGGGACTGTCATACCTACTTAACCTGGTAGACTTCTTTGAGAGGGTCACTAAGGCAATGGATGAGGATAAAATAGTGCATGCTGTGCCATTTGATACAATACCCCACTCAAACTCTGTTGACAAGCTCTCTGAGCTAGACACAAACCCGTACATAACTCAGTGGATTGCTGGCTGGCTCACAGACAGGACCCAAGAAATCAGGATGGTGAGATCACCTCCACCAGGAGACTGGTCACTAGTGGAGGACCCCAGGGCTTCATGTTAGGGCCACTCCTGTTTGGCACCTAATTCTCAGAAGTCAAGGATAATGTTAAAGTCCTTTGGCTCACCAAGTTCACAGATGACTATAAACTGGGAACTATTATCAATTCCCCCCAAGACACAAACATCTTGGAAGTGGGTTTAACACAGACAAATGGCTGGTGCCAAAGCCATGTCCTAAAGCTCAATGTCAAAAAATGCATTAAAATGCCCTTTGGGAAACTGCCAACACAAGTTAATTACACCACTGATAAAATGCCCCGAAGAGTCGACCCAATGGTAAGGGATATGGCCCTAAGAGTCAACCAAATAGTAAGGGATTTGGGAACATATGTAGAGAGCAATCTGGCATTTGACAAACTTTTAGCTTAGATAATAAGAAAATCATTCTATGTTGCCCAAATTATAGGTAAGGGCATGACATCCATGTCCAAGAAATTACAGTACCACTTGACTCGGCCCTTATCAGATTTGTCATTGAATACAATGCCTCATTTGGTATGTATCCAACCACACACTTGCAACACCCACAAAGGTTTCTCACCAGGAGAATTCAGGGCATGAATACCCTACAATGATCACCTAAAGGCTCTATCTCTGTATTCAGTCTCCTACAAGCTGCTGAGAGGGGATCTTTGCCTGGCTTAGAGAGCTTCCTCAGACCTAGCCCTGACAGATCTTTTGCACATGCAGAAAACAAACAGCAACAGAAACACTAGATCCAGGGATCTGAACTTAGCTTGAGACATAAACAGAACATGCTGGTGAGACAGAGGTGTCCCAGTGGATCCCCGCACTATGGAATAGGTTCCCAGTCCATGTAAAACATCCCTGACCCTATTCAAACAAAACCTTGACAATTGGATAGGAAATCATAAATTTTCCCTTGGTCTGGCTCCCATATCCCTTATAGACAGAGGCTGAAAATAAGAAAAGTACTATCTTAACTAAGACCCCTTCTACAAATCCTCAGCTATCTGTCTACTAACATGTGCACTTGTATGATACTTGGGAACCAAATGGTTTGGGATGCACAGGTAATAGTTAGCCTAGTAACAATCTATGAACCTACGAACCTACGAACCTAAACACTTTTTTTTCCCAAACTTATCAAATATTTTACCATCCTTGTTAGAAAGGGAAGGATTAGATTTAACAAAATGGTATGCAGCAGCTGGATTGGCTAAAGCTATACCTGTTGGGTCAGTTCTGTGAGTGAACAAAACATAGAATGACGGAGGAATTTTGTACATTCTATCTGCTTTCTTAGGTGCAGCACGCTGGCTATGAAGGAAACCACAAGCTGTGACAAACATCTTCTAATGCTGGCAGTACTGCAGGGATTGGAGGAGATTCTAGCAATTCCTGTTGTAACAATGCATAGTATTGTCTAAAGGACTGAGAAACCTCAGTGTTCTCCCACTGAAAACACTGGCACATCCTGGAAATAGACCTTAGAGAAAGTGAATCCCTGACAAGGAAATTCAGATAACATGATCTCATTTAATTCTGAATCGGAATTCTGAGGAGAAAAACGTGTAACTATCCCATCACATTCCTCACAGGATTCAAATTTTTGCATCTTTTCAGGAAAACAGTAATCCCTTTTCCTTTTACCACAAATCACCTGATTAGAAGGGTCAATAGCCTATACAAGACACTGAGCCAAACCTAATAAACTACTCTTGTCCAGTGAAACTGGAGCAGTAGAAAAAATATATGCTTAGTTTTCTGTTTCTTTTTCACAGGAAAATAAAGGCAAACAGGATTTTTAATGGGAGTAACAGCTTCCCCACGGATGGGGTCAACATCATCACCTTCCCTGCCCCTTATCTCAACAATGATAAAGAAGTGTCTCTCTCTCTTGCCACTAAGAGGATCCCAACATCTGGAGAGGAAGTGCCTAACCCCGGGTCTTTAGTGGCTCCATAGGCAACTCCAGAGGGATCTGGGGAAAAGATGAGTGGTCTGAGGAACCAGCTTTTGCCACAGCAGACTCCCCCACCTGTGGCTGAGGCAAACTGGTAGCCTGCTGTGGTGGTAAAGGCCATTTGCTTAACTTTTTTTCTTTGTGTGGCTGGAAGAAGGACCAACACTGGGACCATAATTTGTCAAGCTGAAAATTGTGTCCCTTTCCTGGGGAATCTAAGGAAAAGTAGTATAAAGTCACTTTTCCCAACAGAATCACAGAAAAAGCACTCTAATACACTTTACCAACCTTCAGAAAACATGTTAAGCACAGTTTCATTGCAGAACAAATGGCTTTAGAATGTTTTAAACTGCCAAACAAAAGTGCACTCCTATTTAAACTTACAGCAAAGCAATGCGGCAGTCAAAAACATATTCTTGTCTTAAAAAGTACTTTCTCACACAGGAAAGTAACAATAAACATTAAAAATAATATATGGAAGGTTTTCCCCAAAGGCAACCTATATGTCCAGCAATAAAACAGCACAAGCTGGCCGTCAATCCTCAAAAGCCTGCAGAGGACCACTCTCTTTGGTGGAAGGAAAGCTCTTAAGGGTTTACTGCCCAAACCTGTCTTTTAGGCAGCTCAGCTTGCAGCTGCCTGCAGCTTTCAAAGCTGGCCAGCTATGGCATCCTGTGCAGGATATAACCCATATAGCTAGACTTCTGCACAGCAGTGATCAATATGAAGAACATCTACAAAGGCAACCAAGGGAATGATCTCTAATAGAGAGAAACAACAATAAAATCAGAACAGATGGTAACTGAAAATAAAAAGAGAATGACAACGAGTTTTTAATGTTGTTGGATAACCGAAGACTGCAATAGAACTGATAAAATAAAACAGATATATTTTTTTTATTTGTCCAAAAGACACTCAACTTTTTGAACATGTTGGAGCATTGAACAGAATATACCCCTAGCATAAATGTACAAATTATTATGTCAAACAAACTTTGGATTCCCTAAATGAAAAGAGAAGGAAAAATAAGGAAAAAAGTGGAAGCTTTAAAAAAGTTAAAGACAGTCTAAACATCTTTAGAAAGGCCAAAGACAAGCCAAAAGAAACAGATACTTAAGTAGATTTGGAAAGAAGATTGCCTACATTACGAAAACAGATAAGTGAAGTGGAGCTTGACCTTGAAAAAACAGAAATCAAGGTCAAACTTAAACTGATATGTGTTTACAGAATGATAAAAAAGAAATGTGGCAAGAATTTCAATCTATGGATGGCACTGTCAGCAATTTAAAAAAGTGCCAGTATTTACCATCTGAGTATGAGATGCTCAAAGCACAACTCAGTGACATTGATCTGTACACAAATTTATGCATATACTGTAGTGGTTAATGATCTCACTTCCTTAAAGCAAAAGCGTGATTTTCTACTCCATGTAGGGATTGGCATAATGGTTAAGGTGTTTACCCATGCAGACACAAGGTACAGGATTTGATTCTCACCTTTAAAGGCTTTACTGGAAAAGCTCACCCAGACTCTGCTACAACTTGCTGTGAGGGAAAGGTTAATTTGCTTTTGCTTTCTTGTATTTTGTCTTACTTAATTGCCTTCTTCTATTTTGTATGTTGTGATTGGTTTTCTTTACTCCGTGTTTTACTTGTATTCTGTTTTTAATTGCATATTAAACTAGGAATATAGACCACAGCTGTATCTCTTGTGAGTCACACAGAAAATCTTCCCACACTCCTACCCTGGTGCTGTTGTGTTCTTAAACTCAACTATCTTTCTAGGTGCCTTCATCTTACACTAATTTGACCACTTATCTCCTTCCCTCTCCCCTACCATTGGCTGTTTTGAGTAAGCACAAAATTATCATTTTGTGAAATCACTCTCCTTCAACTATTTCAATTTATTGGCCATCCCACTGAATTCCATAGAACCAGAACACAAAGTGCCCACCCCTTTTAATCTATCTTTCTCTTTTAAAATTAGTGGCTCTCCGCTTAGACAGCTAAAGCTTAAGTTACCCGCTCTTTCTTATCTAACTGCTTGCTTAGTGCACACTGCAGTGCTTAGGATATTAACTATCTTTTTCCATCTTATTTTTAAAATCTGCAACATCTATTGCAAGCCCACCAATAATTGGAGAGCCCACATTCTGCCTCTCAGTAGTCATCTTAGGATTAATGCTTCTATTTTCTCCTGGTGAGAGAAGGAGCACAGGGACATTATTTCCTGGAGACTGCTGATCACTGGAAAGCCTAATAACTGCTTCATAGGTGACAGCTTGAAATTTGTGCTTATATTCTGCACCTACTGAGAGTAGAAGCAGACTACATTGATTCCTGACTATTTCTGGTTGGGCAGTGAGTGTCTGTGCTTTACATTCCTGATTGGTCTGGTTGCTATTCAAGGAATCTACCAGGAAAAGGCTACAACAAGCCTACAGACCCCTGCATCATCTCAAACAAGACTGCGGACCACTAAACAGGCTGTGGCCTGCATCTCCTCTTGGGAATGATGCTAATGTTTTGCTTCGGGTGAGAGAAGAAGCAAAGTAGCATTGTATCCCAGCAGAGTAAAGCTGTGGTGAGACCAGCATTAGTAGTAGCCAGGCAGTAGCTTTTCACACGACTCCCCCAGATTCATCATTCTTGACAAGCTACTTTTTTGTTTTCAGTAAATACTGCTGGGTTTGTTTCTGAATTCAGAATATCATCCATACATTTTCAGGGTCTACTCATTAGTTTCCCCTCAAGTATTTGGCAGTGCCCTGTATAGACACAGACACCTACAGTGACATTTTTCCTGTAAAAGTACAATTGAAATTTCACCAATACCTAGTTACACACAGGACAACTAATTTGCAGTGACAAGCATTGTCCCCAGAGTTGCAAACTGAATACTACTGACATTGCTTTATATTCTCATTCCAACTGTCTAATCAACAAAAACGGTCTTGTTGCCATGGATTTGAACTTTCCCTCTGTCTCCATTACCAGCTTGCTGGAAATAAGCATCCAGAGGCAATGAATTCTCAAACTGATATGGTATGTGAGAGATCTACTTACACAATGTCACTGGAGGCAAAGCTCTCACATAAAAGTACTCCTAATGTCAATAACGTTGTCAGTAGTACACATGCTGCACCCATCATACACAATTCAAAGCAGACATACAGACCCACATATGCTGAGGCATTTAAATGTAACCATCCTAAACCCCAGACACCTCCTAGAAGAAGTAAAAATAGCAAATACTCTCAGCAACTCTGAATGCACTCTTTCAAAACAACACCCACATCAACACATATAGTCACATCTTATGGAGCTTCTACTTCTAAGCCCAAAAAGTAGCTACCACACAATCCAACATTCTGGTCATTGGAGACTCTATCATGAAACAAACTGATACCCCTCTCACCAGGCTGAGTAAGGAGAAAGTCACAGTCAGTTGCTTATCAGGGGCTAAGATCAGCCACATTATGCACACACTCAGGTCATTGGACCACAAGTACCAGTATGACTCAGTCATTGTTCATGTGGGTGCAAATGACCTGAGATGTACCTCCCTAGACTATATGATGACAGATACCATGAAGCTCTCAGAATATGTGTCCAAGGCTGGTATGAGCCTAGCATTGAGCAGCATTTTACCTTCTCCACGAATTATGCCACAATATGAACAAAAGATGAATAACTTTAATAATTGGCTTAGTTTCTGGTGTCATTCTAAGGAAGTGCAATATTTGTCAGCATGGAAGGAGATGGTCAACAGATCATGCTACTTTGCCAGGTCTGCACCTCTCCCCTCTAGGGGAATATTAGTAAAACACTATCTTCCCCCATTGTGCCTTTTTTTAGGCAATGCCAAACTGAAAGTACTTCCAACATAGCAAATCAAAACCAAGGAAATCAGATATTACTGCTCAATGCAAGGGGTCTAAATAAACAACTCCACTACCTAGAAGCTCTCTCCTAGAGAATGCTGACATCTGTGTGGTCACTGAGACATGATTTAAAGCCGCAGAGAGCAGACTGACAGTGCAAGGTTATAATGCCTTCCACACATTTAGAACAGCTACTACACAAATAAGGACTAAAGGTAGAGGTGTCTCGATTTACATCAAAAATAAATATTCCTCAAGGCTGGTGAAACACGGCAATGCACTTGAGCTACAATATGTTCAAATTATCATACGCAAAATCCAATCCAAAATCCAATACCACTTCCTTGCAAGCTATAGGACCCCCTCTATGACCAGGGAAACCCATACCAAGTATTTAGAAACACTCACCATCCAACCCAATACCATATTCATGGGTGACTTTAATTACCCCACTATTAACTAGGAATCCTATATGACACCAAACATACAGGCACAGAGATTCCTGGATTTTGTAAACACAAACTCCCTGGACCAGACTGTCAATACACCAACCAGATGTGCAACCACACTGGATCTGGTCCTCACTAATATGAGAAAGTGCTGCACACCCTCTTAGTGTAATGTATTCTCTGGTAAGGTCAGACCAAAAAATGGTCTCTTTTGTAGTAAAAATAAAACCTGGACCCCCAGCTAACCTTGGAATATTCAGGACTAAGGCTAACTTCCTGCTATTAAGTGATAACCTGGCAAAATTTGAAGCCCTCATAAACCCTGAGAACACTGCTGCCTATGCAGTTCTGTTCACAGAAACCCTATACAAGCATTTTAATATCTGCAGAGAGGCAGCTGTAACCACCAGGAAGAAATACATAACTAACTCAAAACAAGCCACCCTGGTGGAATCACAAAATCAATCGGCTGTATAACAGAAGGAAGAAAATCATGACAAAAAGAATCAAACTGAGCAAACAGCTCAGAGGACAAATAAAGTCTACCAAAGCAATGTTTGAGGTAAATTTGGCCTCCCAGGCCAAGGGCAACCATAAGGCATTCTTTAGCTATGTCTGCAACCTTAAAGGCAGTGCACAATTGTGTGCAGAGCTCATTGTAAATGGAGCCACCTATACTGAACCAGAAGATATAGCCAAACTACTGGCTGACAAATTCAACTCCAACCTTACCCTCTCCCCCTCAACATTCCCTCAGGAAATACCATCAAATATAACTCCCCCTGCTATCACTAGGGAACAGGTCCTTAAAGTTCTCCCTAAGGCCAAGAACACTGCATCAGTGGGCCCAGACAATATCCCAGGATGCCTTCTAAATAGCATGAAACATGACCTATCAGGCCCTCTGCATTTACTATTTAACTGTAGCCTCCAAACAGGCTTCATGCCTCATGAATGGAGAACAGCAACAATCATCCCTCTACACAAAGATGGGTCATCTACAGACCCTGGAAACTACAGACCCATAAGTCTCACTAGTCTTATATGCAAAACCATGAAAAGAATCAAGGAAATGATATAGTAATCTTCCAGACAATCCAGCCAACCCGCTTTGGTTTCATCAAGGGCAGGTCATGCCTACTTAACCTTGTAGACTTCTTTGAGAAGGTCACCAAAGCAATGGATGAGGGCAAAATGGTTCCCATTGCCTACCCTGACCTGGCCAAGCCAATTGACACAATACCCCATTCAACATTGTTGACAAACTCAAGAGGGTAGATACAAACCTGTATGTCACCTGATGGATAGTTAACTGGCTCACAGAGAGGACCCAGGAAGTTAAACCGAGGAATCCACCTCTACAAAGATGCCAGTCACAAGTGTCATCCCTCAGGGAGCAGTTCTTAGACCACTCCTTTTTGGCATTTACTTCTCTGAAGTCAAGGCCAATGTCAATGGTCTCTGGCTGACTAAGTTTGCAGATGATTGCAAATTAGGAACAGTCATTGAATCCAACATTGACACAAATGTTCTCCAGGAAAAGCTGATACAGACAAACAATTGATGTCAGAGCTATGAAATAAAACTAAATGCCAAGAAATGCACAATAGTATCCTTCAGAAAGTCATCCACCCCTGGTAACTATCAACACATCCCTTACAGCTGACCCAGTAGTTATGGACTTGGGGACACATAGACAATAATCTAGCCTTTGACTATCACGTGTCTACAGCAGTGAGGAAATCGTTCTATGTTGTGCAACTTATAAACAAAGGTATGGCATCTAGGTCCAAGGAAATCATTTTTCCAATGGATTCGACATTGACCAAACCTGTCATTGAGTACAATGCTTCCTTTGGTATGTACCTAGCCAGGCATCTCCAACAAATGGAACATCCACAGATGTTCCTCACTAAAAGAATACAGGGAGTAAGTAAAATGTCCTATGTAGACCACCTCAAGTCTGTCTCCTACAGGTTGTTGAGGGGAGATCTATGCCCGGCATATAGGGTATTATCAGACCCCCCACACTGATGGACTTCCTGCATATCAGCAAAACAATCAGCACCAGAATTTCCCATTCTAAAGACTTAAACCTTGCCTGTGATATAAATAGGACCTGCTGGAGAGAGACAGGTATGTATCCCACAGACTCCTCCTTCTCTGAAACAGGCTCCTTATCCATGTGAAGCAGAGATCCTAACTCAAATCAAATGCCACTTGGACAACTGGATGGGGAACAGGAAATTCATCCATGGCTTGGCGCCTACATCTCTAATGGATCCAGGCAAAATGTAAATGGTTCATCTCTCAGGCCCCTGGTTGTAAATGCTTCATCTCTGAAGGCCCTGGTTACACTTATCAAAAGTGCCAGAATTTGTTACAGATTTGGGATGCATGGCTAGGCTTAAAAAGGCCCTTGTGGTCATTAGCCTAGTAGACACCTGTAAACCTATACTAAAAGAAATTTAAAAGTGCAAATTTGAGGGGTTAGCATAATGGTTAAGGTATTTACCTCACAGACATAAGATACAGGGCTTGAATCTCACCTTGGGAAGCATGGTTTGGCTTAAAAAGGCTTATTGGGGCTATTAGCCTAGCAATCACCTATGAATCTATGAACAGTTGCCGCTTACCAATAAGAAACTTAAAAAGGCTATGTGAAAAGAAATACAAATATAAAAGTTAATTAAAAGCTCATGGGTGATGCATGCAGGATCTGGAAAAATATTAAGAATGAGAGCATTGCTAACTTGGTGCAGAAAGAAAAACTGGAGTTAAATATACCCAGTGAACATATTTAAGTCTAGAAAAATGCACAGAGCAATAATCACACTGCTGTGACAGACCTGCAATAGGAACAGGATTTTCTCAGATAGAAGGAAGCGAGTCCCTCATTAAACATCTGTAGCAAATAGAGATGGCGTGTAATTTAAATGGTAAAGATATTTGTAGGGTGATTGTCACAAAGCCAGCTAAAGAGAATGGTACTATAATCCAGACTGGTGCTGTTGTAGAATAAACAGGTACCGAACCTGACACTGCAGAAATAGACTTAAACAGAACTCACAGGGCCAGATTCCAAAAGAGTAGTTCTCAGTCTAAATCTGTCCTGATTCCAAAGGATTTGCTCAGTGTACATGACTTACTTTGTTGTAAAGCATATCTATGTACAGGCTTACACCAGGGACCAGAGACAGATCCAGCACCAAGTGACCTAGGTAATCGCCTAGGGCCTGCTGGCTGGGAGGAGGCCCACTGGCTGGTGGGGTTGTCACAACATTTACTTTTTAATAAAAAAAAAATACATTTCTTCATTAAGAATGCCCTCTGCATCTCTGTGTGCCTCAACGCACACACCTACTGTTGCTTTTGTGCATCCCTGCATGTGTCAATGCACACACTGCTGTTGCTTCTTCTTTTCTGCATCTGCACTTGGAATTTAAACAAAATATGCCCGCTTAGTGTCCCCAGCAGTATTAGACGAATGATGGGTGGAAGGTAAGGTAGGGATATGTGTGTGTGTGTGTGTGTGTGTGTGTGTGTGTGTGTGTGTGTGTGTGTGTGTGTGTGTGTGTGTGTGTGTTTATGTAATGCCCTAACTAGGGATGGCAGGTTAGGTAATTTGCTCAAGCTCAAACCCTATACCTTAGTTACAGGAGACAAGTGCATTTTCAAGAAATAGGGTTTCAGTGCATTTTCAAAGAATTGTGAGCTTCAATGCATTTTCAAGGAATTGTGAGCTTCACAGGGAGAAAAAGTATATTGCTGTATTGTTCTGGCTAAGTTTGTTTTCAGTGTGCAATTGTTTTGTTTAGCAAATGGTTATCACTGTTTGTGCTATAGAATTTGAAAACAGTGTTAGTAGCTCAACAGGTAGCATACTTGCTTTTGATATAGAAGGCTGTGGGTTTAACTTCCACACCATGTAGACAGATTGTTGATGCTGTGTTGTACTTTAAGAGGGGTGGGGGTGCTGCAGTCCTGAGTGTGTCCTCCTTTAGATGAGATGCCTAGTAACTATGAACAAGTTGTCAATTTGCCATCCATTCCCTATTGCAATATTACCAGCTTACCATTTTTTAAGTGTAATCTAGGCAATTTATTCTTCAAGGGCAGCAAACAATGAATTTGTAGATAAAACACAGAATTATAAAGCTGTTTACTAGCATCAACCTCATTAGTTACTGATCTCTTTAATGTGGTATTATTCAGATGACTTGTATTTCTGCAGAGAGTGTGCATATTGACTGAAATTGAGTGGCCTTTTATGGTTAAAATGTTCTGAAATGGGCAGTTTTGCCATTACTGGTTTATACATTTTGTTTCATTGCTTACTGGAATAATGTTCAAAACTACAAATTTGCAACATATTCTAACAAATAGTGCTGTACTATACAAGGAATATAATTTAATACAATCAAGAAGGTGAATCAAAAAACACATGCATGCCTGCATGGTCCTACAAAATGTGTGCATGGGACCTATGTTTTGAAAACAGCCCAAAGGACGCTGGCCAGATGCATTTTCTTTGAATGTGGGTTTCAATGTTATTTCAATTAATTGAGTTTCAAAGGCAGAGAAGTGTCCTACTAATGCTAAATTTGTTTTCATTGTGAGACTGTATTGCTTTGTTTAGCAAATGTCTATCAGCGTTTGTGCTATAAAATTTGAAATAAAAGTTTTAAATTAAATCAAATTATATGTAATCGCTGTAGAAGTAAAAAACAATAATGTGCACAGTGACATGTTTGAACAGTGTTTATGGTAACTAGGGAGAAATGGCCAAGTAATGGGACACTAGAATGGCTGTGGGGGGGGGGAGCTTCGATTCATCACTCTGCCTAGGCCCCCATTTGACTATGATTTGCCTCTGCCAGGAACCCGATTCCAAAACACCTGCTCTGAATGTAAGTGGTTACTTCATCTGACAGTCAGTCTTTTGAAATCAAGCCCACAGTGTACAGCAGGGTTGCCAGATGTCCCTATCTGAGCGGGACTGTCCTGGGATCAGAAGTCCGATCCCAAGTCCTGCACTGCCATTTAAAATCCCAGTGAAACAGCCTCCACTTTGTTTTTTTTTGAGTGGCCCATATGCTGGTATACGAGCCTGTCAAAAAAAATCGCAAAACGGAGTTACTTCTGTTTAATGCGGAACTGCCTGATCTTCCGTACTGAACAGAAGAGGATCCGCTGTGCGATTTTTTTGATTGGCTCATATACCGGCATAAGGGCCAATCAAAAATCACCAAACACAATGCTAATTGTGTTTAATGCGGAATTGCAAGGTGTTCTGCGTTAAAGACTTTTTTTTTTTTTTGGTCTTCACTTAGCGTGAAGGACTTTTTTTTTGTCCCTACCTGTCCCATAAGAAATCTGGCATCTCTGGTGTACAGATTGGTCAATATTTAACATTAGCAACATCTGAGACAACTACTGAGTCCAAACAAAAAGACTTGTCTTGATCTGATGTAAATTCCTTAAAGGATGACTTACAGATTTCAAAGTACAGACATAGAAATGGTAAAAAAATACAAAAACTTAAAGAACAGTGTAGTCACTTTCCCTCTTGCAACAACAAGAAAAAACATCTTTGAAAGAAAACTTTGTGAGTCACTGATGGTCTATACTGACAAGCAAGAAAAAGGAAATAAAAAGGAAAATGGACCTCAACTATTCAATAAACTAAAAACAATCAAATTACATTAAACACAACCTTACCCATGGTACAGACTGAGAAAAAATCTGTTTAAATGTACATCTCAGGAGTTGATATATAAAGGTAGGGAGGGTGTGTGGGGCACGGCTGCTCACATTGGGGGGATGTAGGGGGCAAAGCCCCCCACCTATTTTCGTTTAAAATATATACATTTTCTTTTATTTTCTTCTTTTAAATGAAATTAGGTGGGGGACTTCACCCCCACATCCCCCAATGTGAGGGGCTGTGCCCCCCCACCTTTATATATCAACTCCAGGGTCGCACAACTTTGGGGAGGGGGACAAATCCCTGTTAATTGCCATGAATGCTGGTTTTCGATCAAATGTGCTGTCGATCAAATGAGTTTCGATCAAATGTGTTGTCGATCAAAAGTAGTAGATCCATATACATATATATATATATATATATATATATACATATATACATACATACACACACACACACACACACACATATATATATATATATATATATATATATATATACACACACACACACACACACACACACACACACACACACACACACACACACACATATATATATATTTTTTTTTACATTTGTTTACTGGGTAGTGCCCAACTGGGCAGGACTGCCCGTTTTCAGCGGAGACCCGGAGAGAAAAGCTCCAGTTACAAAATGTTACAATAATAAAATGCAGAAATTACATCAGAAACGCTAGTATTAAGATACAAAATTACATATGAGAATTTAAATGAGAATAAAGTAAAAATAAAGTACAGTATTTACATCAGAACTAGTAGAACTTAAAACTCAGTATAACAGTGACTACTATTCTTGCATTAATAGCTTCAACAGGGATGTAGAAATCAGTAGTGATACGGAAAACGTAGTTGAGAGCAGAAAAGGTGAAATGCAGTGGAGAGCAAGCCTAGCTTAACAAGGCATGTACATTCAGAGAATTACAAGTTAATGAATTCAGTAAATTACATAACTGAGCTTTGAGGTACAACAGCAGGGAGAAACCCAAGTCAGTTGTGAGGAAAAATTGTAATGCAAGAGAAATAGCAATGTGGCTGAAGAGAGAGGAGTTATCCGGGTTGACTACAGTGGCAAAGCCAGTTGCTTTTTAGATATGTGTTTAATTCTGTTTTACATGAAGAGTAGCAGGGTGTGCTTTGTATGTTAGGTGGGAGAGCATTCCAGGACTAAACTATCTTGTTAGAATAGCGGGAGTCACCATGGTAGTTACGTGATTGAGTTATTGTGAGCAGTGGCCTGTTGGAGGATTTTAGTGGCCTGCAGTGTACCTGTGGATGGAGAAGGGTTGAGATTGTGGGACAGGTATGTGGGCTATGATTGACTTTGTGGGCAATGGTGAGTTGGTTTAAGGTTAGAAGGTTTGAAAGTTCTAGCCAGTTTAGTTGTTTTGTGTGCATACACACACACACACACACACACACACATATATATATATATATATATATATATATATATAGGTTTACTATCATTAATTCGAAAATAAAAACAAATCATGTCTTTATTTTGAGTGTTACATCGGAAATGAACATTTCGAATCCACTAACCTCGAAAACAAGGGTGTATTGTCGAAAATGTCGCTCGCGACATTTTCGACAATACAACAAACAACCTTCCCATAACCACCTACCTACCTAACCGACACACAGTTAAGCAGGGGCTGCCTGCACCCCGTGGGGGCTGTGCCCCACACCCCCCCTAACTTAATATTCCAACTCCGAGATTGCACTACAGTGAGGAAAGGGATGTATTTCCCTAACCGCACTGTACCGCGATCCGCTCCCATGAGCAAACGTTGGAATTGCGAATGCACAGTCCATTCGCAATGGCAACGTTCGCTCACATCACCTGCCGCAATATGAAGTATTCGAACATCTGATGTTCGAATACTTCATAGCCATGCAAGTGCACGTCGGCATTGTGATATATATATATATATATATATATATATATTTTTTTTTTTTTTTTTTTTTGCAGGGGGTGGACAAGTATTGCATTGTTAAATTATCACAAACATGTAACTGTATGTGCTTGAACTGGACTAATACGCTATATGCTATTTGATTTAAATTAAATTATTTTTTTTTTACATGCAGCTGAACATCAGTGCATTCCAGTGTTACCATCCATCATCAGGTCTACTTACTCCTCCTAAATTCAAATCAAAGGATTCCTCAAAATCTAATCCCAAACCTGTCCAACAGCCACATATCACCACATCCTCTTTCTCCTTCATATTTGTGCCCACATCATATATAAAACTACTCTTAAACTTAAACCATGCTCTTCTTCAGCTGATGACCTTCCAAGCAAGTACCTAAAAATAGCTGCCAATAGCATTGCCTATCCTGTCTCAATCCTTATAAATAGGTTAGTCCAGGAATTCCATATTCCCTCACTTAGGAAAAAGTCACACATTATCCTTCTGCACAAAGGGCAGAGGGACATTAATAATTTTAGACCTATAACAGTATTATCTCCCTTCAGCAAAATACTTGAAAAACATATTCAAAAACAATTGCTAGACTATCTCCTGCAGGAAGAATTCCAATTCCCCACACACCGTGGCTTCCATCCTTCACATAGTCCTAGCACTGCCCTTATAACCTATAGAGATACTGTCAATAAAGTTTGAGATAATGGCAAACTAGACTATACCTTATTTCTAAACTTGTCTAAAGCCTTTCAAACAGTTTGTCACAGCAAGCTTCTACTTCAACTGTCCTCACTAGGTCTCTTTCAGCCCAACCTCCTGTGGTTCAAAAGCTACCTGTTCAATAGGTATCAGCCAGTAAAATGGGGTCTATATTAAATCATCGAAAATCCTATTTGACGAATGGCATTTCATCAGAAATGCCATTCATCTAATTCCGCTCTTGTGGGGGGTTGTACCCCCCCCTGCTAATTATATATACCAACTCTGAGATCGCACTACAGTGAGGAAAGGGCAATTTTCCAGTCTTCACTGTACCACGACCTCAGTATGAACAGTTCAGCAAATGGCATGTTCGATGTAAATGCACCAAAAATGCCATTCGCTGAACTGAATGTTCGATGTTCTAATATAGACCCAGTAAAATGGCACTCCATGCTCTCTCCATACTTCCCGCTCATCACCCGTGTACCACAAGGCTCTTCTTTTCTTGACTTTCTCTTTAAATATACCTTAAGCATGTTTATTGCAATTCCTGTTTGTATTAGGCTAATTTACCTTTAATTTCTTTACAAGCTGTCTTAAAATCCTTCCAACCCAATTACATCCCACACTGATCCCACTCCCAACAACACATTCCCAGACAACACACCTCTACCCTCACACACAACCAACCAGGCAATACTATCAACAGCTTAGAAACAAGGCCAAGGCTGAATCCAAAATAAACAAACAAAACTATTTTCTTAGCACCCAAAGGAAATATTCAAATAATCCACAAAAATTCTGGCATGCCATTAACTCCTTACTAAAGCCAGGCAAAACCACTACTCCAGCACCCAGCTCTATTAACAATACCCTAGATATAGCTTTTCAATTTAATAGCCATTTTACTAAATCCATCTTAGCCCTGTCCAGTCAAATAACCAAAAACAGTCTACCTCAATCACAACCTAACCTATCCCACATCACCCCCTCTTTCAGCCTTTCACCAGTGCCCACCTCAACTATCAAAAAACTCTTCCTAAAACTAAAGTCAATCACACTGGCAGCTGATAACATACCTGCTGCATACCTAAAAATGGCTAGTCACTCCCTATCATATCCTGTCTCCATCCTAATCAACCGCTCCATACTAGAATCCTACATACCCAAACTCTGGAAAGTATCTCACATCATTCCTCTCCATAAAGGAGGTAATTCTTACGAATTCTCCAACTACTGACCCATTGCCATCCTTTGCCACTTACCCAAAATTCTTGAGAAATGCATCCACTTGCAAGTGATGATATTTCTTAACACACACAATCTACTATCTACCACACAACACGGTTTCCGTCCACATCACAGTACTACCACAGCCCTTCTATCCTTCACTAATTACATAAACCTTCACAGGAATGATAACAAATATGTATCAGCCATTTTCCTAGACCTCTCAAAAGCATTTGATATGGTCTCCCACTCCATTCTACTAGACTCACTAACATCATTATCCTTCACCTCCTCTACTATAGCCTGGTTCAGAAGCTACCTATCTGACAGGCAACAATCAGTCCAGTGGAAAGGAACTCTGTCTACACAGCTTCCAACCACCATAGGAGTCCCACAGGGCTCTATACTGGGCCCGCTATTGTTCTCTATTTTCACAAATAACCTCAACAGCTCTACTCAACATGCCACACTCATACAATATGCGGATGATTCAACCCTGATCTGCTCCGCCTCATCTCCCACCATCCTACATACACTTACTCAAGATTTACCTTTAACTCAGTAGAAAAATGGATATCAGGTATCCAACTAATTCTAAATACCAAAAAGACAAAACTGTTACTATTTACCCCTAATAGATAAAAAAACCCTCTCCTTTACCATAACATCTAAGGACAGCACCACCATCTCCCCTTCTAACCACACCAAACTTCTGGACATTGAAATAGACAATAATCTCCACTTTGATGTTCACATCTCACATACCATAAAACTAGTACACAAAAAACTAGGCTCCTTATACAGGCATAAGTCCTTTCTCTCACAAAAAGCAAGAGTCACTCTTGCACAAAGCCACCTCCTCTCAACTCTATTACACGCAACACCAATCTTTTCCCAAATCAGACAATGTGACCTAGACAA
Organism: Protopterus annectens; assembly: GCF_019279795.1. Lineage (NCBI taxonomy): Eukaryota > Metazoa > Chordata > Ceratodontiformes > Protopteridae > Protopterus > Protopterus annectens. The sequence continues at coordinate 1,391,692,013 of NC_056729.1, forward strand.
ACTAGAATCATGCTACAATAAAATAGCCAATTTTGCTACTAACTCAACATATAGAACCCATCACTGCACTGCACTAAAAGAACTAAAATGGCTTGAGCTACTACAGCTACTTAATTATCACCAGCTGGGCACATCAAATATCCTGAAAAAAACCCTCATTATCCAACCTACTTACTTTCTATACTGCAAACCGGTACCTAACATCCAGTGAAAAATCTCTCCTCTCCATCACCAAGGCTAACAATAATGCAGGGAAAGCACTCTACTCCCACACCGTTGCCAGAAATTGGAACTCTCTTCCCCTATCCGTGTCCACTGCCCCCTCCACAGCCATATTGCTGGATCTCTGATCCCCTGTAGGCTTGGTCATCTGAAAGGGTACTTTTAACTGTAGAATCTTACTTGATATATTTTCTTCTCTTACCAATGTATAACTGACATTGTCTTTTTACCTATGTTCTATATCTTCTTTTACCTGGAGTGTTTTATTAATTTCTTGTTGTTATATTACTATGCTCAGCATACATGATGTAACTTGTTTTGTGTATTATGCTGGATGTACTGTATTTGTATAACTTGATGCTGGAGCTTTTCTCCCCGGGCCTACGCTGAAAATGGACCTGGGGCCAGTCGGAATTTCCCGGTTAACAAATGTAAAATAAAATAAAATAAAATAAATAAATACATAAAATAAATATTAAATGATTCTCATATAACTGGCAGCAATTCTTAACAAATGTTTATATATTATGTCTAATTTGTTACAGTTATTTAAACTAGAGATGTTTTTGTTTTATGTTTGAAGATTGTAAAATTATTGTTTTTAAAATGTTTTGCAATAATTTGAAGCTTTTCTCCCTGGGCCTCCACTGAAAATGGGTTTTTACCCAGTCGGACTTTCCCAGTAATCAAATGTCAATAAATAAATAAAACAACTCCTGGACTCACTCAGACAGGATTGGGGCCAATATAGAACTTAAAGTGTCCTCGGACGTGTGTTATATTGCTGTCTTGGGAGTTTTTCACTTTAAACCTAAGCAGTGACATCCTGAAGGGTACATACCATGGGCCGAAAGTGCCAATTTATTCTCCACTTCTGTATGCAGCTAATGGTGACAAACTGCCGGACCCACCCTTCAGGTAGCACTCTACAGCTGGCTCCTTGGCCCCCTCCAGGAAGAGGCTTCATAAATAGCTGTTTACATTTTAAAACTAAAAGAGGCTGCACTGCACTTGTCTTTTCTGTAAAATGTAATGAAAATGTGTAAAAAATATATAAATTCATTTGGCACTTTAAAAAATGTATTACAGTTTAAAAAGGAAAGGTACAGTTGCATAAGAAAATTTACCATAAAAATAGATGTTGGTATAGATCACTGCTGCATGCTCCCAGGACAGGCACACATGTCCTCCCTGCCACAGCATCAAGCACCTGAGCTGCTAATCAAACTAGGGTTGGCTGGGCCATAAGAAGGGCTTTATCGCTTTATATCACAGCACTGACAATTTCATTTAATCTTCTTGTTAAAAATGTGTTGGCACCTTTCTCCCTGGGCCTCTACTGAAAAGGGGCAACTGCCCATTCAGAATTTCCTGTTAAACAAATGCCAGCAAATAACTAACTATATACATGTACGTTATGTCACTGTGTATATAGGTAATCAATAATTGCACCAAAAATACTTTCAAGAAGAAAAAAAATAACAGATTGCCGGTCTGTGTACAGCACGCTTTTAAAGTCTCATACCTCAAAATAAAGGTAACAGTCTCAAAATTAGTCCAGTGCTTTTCTTCTATTTAATACAGGCATCTGGCTCTACTGGATTACTCTGCAAGATGTCCAGATTTCCTGCATAAATACTCCAAAGTTATTATTCTTGATGTAATATAAACCCCACAGCTCTTGGACCAGGCAACTATCCTTTCACTATGACAGGCCAAATTCTCCGGTTTCATGGGGCTACAGCAATCTCTTTTACACATCACAAACTAAGTGGGAATAATCAAGCTATCTAATAAAGGCTTAGAGCTATGCCACTTACAGCATACCTTTTTTTAAGACACAATCTTTATTTACACCATTTCATTTACCACAGTGGCAAGAAGCATCCAACTATGTTACACTGACCCCAGGATGAAACTCTTTAGTTTCCGTACCATTAGATGGACTGGACTATGAGTCCTAGAGAAGCCAGTTGTGATCTTTTGGGTTGAGACTGGTTTGTGTTCCACACTGAATCTAAAAGGCTGCATAGAAAGTGCCCACCTATACAGTTTTGTGCTCTCATCCTGATGCCTGTTTAGCTACAACAGTGGGGCACAGTCTGTAACCAGTAAAATTCTGAGCTGGAAAGACACCATTTTAATGAACAGTGTCCACTTAACTGCCAGACATTCACTCTCAATAATGGAACTCAAAAATATATAGGATGTTTTCCCCACCAATGGTCTGAGACAACACTACCCCGAGGATCATCTCTGATGCATCAGTATACACTATAAAAGATCTATCAATATCTGGAGTGGTTAAGCCAAGGCTCTGAACATGGTATTATCTTCAACTGATTAAAGGTATGGTCTGCTTAGTGGGAACTTCACCTAAAGGGGCATCTTCCCTTTAGTCAGTTCTGTGAGAGGGCAAGCCATTGATGGAAAATGGAGTACAAGATTTTTGCTGTCTTGGGAGTTTTTCACTTTAAACCTAAGCAGTGACATCCTGAAGGGTACATACCATGGGCCGAAAGTGCCAATTTATTCTCCACTTCTGTATGCAGCTAATGGTGACCCAGCTAACTTCAAAATGCCTTACTTGCTTCTTGGTGCCAAGAAGTCAGTTTCTCACATCCTCAAGTTTTTCTTTCTGCATCATAACAAATCTTCTACCAGTGACACAATTTAAGTATTTTACCTCCGTCATGCTTAGAATTTATCTGTCGAAGGAACACCAAAGTAACCACCATAACTTTCCTTTTTTCTGCATTAAAGTTACAAGGCCAGCATAAAATGCTACATTAATATTGTCAGGAAGATGGGGTGAAGAACTAAACCGTAAGCTTCAGAGGAAAATAATGTGTACAAATGTCTCTGAAGTGCATGCCTCCAGCTTAAATATTCAATCAGCAGAAAAAAAAAAATCAGGTGCCTGTTTGTATTCTTTTGTGATACTGCCACCTGCTGGCTTCCTAAATGATAGCTGTATGATACTAGCAGTTAAAAAGGTAGCAAAGAATAAAGTCACTTTACACACTGATGAACTGATGGATGTAAACCTAATGGTGATGAATTACCAAAAATAAGGAAAATACATTTTATATTTGGATGTGAGGAGAGTGCATCCTTTATACCAAACACTACCATTCTGGAATGCTGCTGTTGCAATTGTCACCAGTCCTGTAGGGTTAGCATGCTCAAGAATGTGTTTTGATGCTGGTCTGCATTTGTTGTACTTGCATGACAACATAAAGGAGTCTTGAATAAAGCTCAGTGATATGGCACCCACAATACAGCCTTTTTTTTTTTATATATCTGTAAAGCCAGTTCCAGGTACTTAATAGACACAGGCAAAAGGAATTGATCATAGACCAAACATATATAAAAGTTTCTACTGCATAACATCACTACTAGAATTTACCTGCAAAGCCTAGTCATATGAAGTAATTTGCTGCCATATTTTAATATAATGTAAAATCATCTTTCCTTATACGGTGAGCATGCACTGGCAGGTGAAGAAAAGAATGGAGTGGTTGAAAGTTACTTTGCTTGCAGTGGGACTGTATTCTGCAGCATTTTTCAATGAGGTTTCTTCTGCCTCTCCAGATCTTTTCAGTTTGAGGGCCTTTTAAAAACTGGAAAATTCCTACCATATAATTAAACAGTGAATTAAACATTTGCTTTACAGCAGTCATCTTTCAAGTCTGATTTTCCAACTGATTATTCAAGTAAGGTGACAGGATTCAAAATACCATCTAAACTGTCCACCTCAACATACAGTGGATATAAAAAGTGTACATATCCCTGTTATAAGCCATGTTTTTGTGATATAAAAAATGAGACTACAGTAAATCATTTCAAAACGTTTCCCATCTGTCATGTGACCTATAACCTGTACAATTTAATTGAAAAACAAATCTGTAGGGGAAAAAATAAAAAGCTGGTTGCACAAGTGTGCACAACCTTAAACTAATACTTTGTTGAAGCACCTTTTGATTTAATTACAGCATTCAGTCTTCTTGGGAACACACCTGCCATCAATTAAAGAGAGTCTGATTAATCCCCCAAAAAGTTCAGCTGTCCTAGTAGGATTTTCCTGACATGTATTCATTTGCCTACTACAGCAAAAGCCATGGTTCGCAGAGAGCTTACAAAGCATCAAAGGGATCTCACTGTTGAAAGGTATCAGTCAGGAGAAGGGTACATAAAAATTTTCACAGCACTGGATATGCCATGGAACACAGTGAAGACATTCATCAAAAAGTGAAGAAAATATGGGACAACAGTGACGTTGCAAAAAACTGGACATCCCTCCAAAATTGATGAAAAGACGAGACAAAAACTTGTCAGGGAGGCTGCCAAGAGACCTACGGCAACACTGAAGGAGCTGCAGGAATTTCTGGCAAGTACTGGTTGTGTACTACATGTGACAACAATCTCCCATATTCTCTAATCCAATATGTTTGGACTATGGACTAGGGTTGCAAGACAGAAGCCTTTTTTACACACAAAAACATCCAGGCCCAGCTAAAATTTGCAAAACAATACATCAAGTCACCCAAAAGCATGTGGGAAAATGTGTTATGGTCTGATGAGACCAAGGCTGAACTTTTTGGCCACAATTCCAAAAGGTATGTTTGGTGCAAAAACGACACTTTGCATCACCAAAATCCCACAGTGAAGCATGGTGGTGGCAGTATCATGCTTTGGGGTTGCTTTTCTTCAGCTGGAACTGAGGCTTTAATCAAGGTGGAGGAAATTATGAACAGTTACAAATACAAGTCACTTTTGGCCTAAAACCTTCAGGCATCTGCTAGAAAGATGAAGAGGAATCTCACTTTTTCAACGCGACAATGATCCCAAGCATACATCCAAATCAACAAAAGAATGGCTTCACCAGAAGAAAATTAAAGTTTTGGAATGGCCCAACCAGAGCACAGACCTAAATCCAGTAGAAAATCTGTGGGGTGACCTGAAGAGGTCTGTGCACAAGAGATGCCCTCACAATCTGACAAGATTTGGAGCACTTTTGCAAGGAAGAGTGGGCAAATATTGCCAAGTCAAGATGTCCTATGCTGATAGATTCCTACCCAAGAAGACTGAATGTTGTAATTAAATCAAAAGGTGCTTCAACAAAGTATTAGTTTAAGGGTGTGCACACTTATGCAACCAGCTTATTGTACGTTTTTTATTTTTTATATTTTTTCCCCTGACGGACTTGTTTGTTTTTCAGTTGAATTGTACAGGTCACATTAAAGGTAGGAAAAGTTTTGAAATTATTTATTGTGGTCTCATTTTTTTATATCACAAAAAACTGGCATTTTAACAGGGGTTTGTACACTTTTTATATCCACTGTACCTTTTATTACTTGTCCCTTACCAATATTCAACTTTTGCTACTGATTACTTTACCATATAATATAACAGATACTTTATACAGTTTAGTAATTTGTATCAAAACAGCAAGTAGAACTAACTAATGGATGGAAATGTTAGAGCTTTGAGTATTTTAATAGGCACATTGGTATTACTACCTCTTTGTTTAGAAATACAGCATGCTTTTTTGGGGGTGTGGTTGAGGGCCAAAGTAATTTCCATGATATTAATTTGCACTTTCATAAATCAGGTTGCCTGGTATGGTTTTACTTAGAGTTAATTTACGTTTCATACACATGACAGTTTCTGTTATCATTTTCAAATATCTTCTGTACAGCTGATAAACACTGCTCATATTTGCTCTATACTTGGTTTAATGTAACACACTACATTAAACAGTAATTTAAACCTCCTTTTCACAATTATGTTTATTTTTCAATTGAATTGTACAGGTTACAGGTCACATTAAAGGTGGGAAAAGTTTTGAAATGATTAATTGTGGTCTCATTTTTATATCACAAAAACCTGGCATTTTAACAGGGATGTGTACACTTTTTATATCCACTGTACACTAAGAAGGGTTGCACAGAGTTCCTCTGAAAGTTATCAGATCAGAAACACAACTCGTACTTTTTCAACAAAAGCTACTGGTCCAATACTGAGAGCAAAACACTTAAATATATGGCAATCTACAAATAAAATAAATAATTTCTGCAGAGAGAGGGTCCTCTGCAGCCCATATATGGGGGAGAGAGCTTTGCCCTCTTCACTTCCTTACATTACTTCTACTCAAAAGTCACATCACCTCAGACTAAATATAACTTACAACAGCTAAGAAACAGAAAACAAAAAGTATACAGTAACAGATAACTAAACTTCTGAGGAAAATGAGCTTCAGAGAGATGTGAATGAGTACTTCAGAAACAAGGGATCATGTCTGGAGGACACCTGGAAAATCACAAAGTACACAGCACTTAATCCAGGATATGCTAACTACAAATGACAGGCCCTGTGTTATCAGAGAGACTGTAGCCTTGCAGGATTTTCTCAACATTCTGTTTCCTTTGCAAAATGAATTTTACTAATGCAAGACCACTGTGGTTAACACCTGATCCCAATGTTGCCTTTGTTGTATGGAAATCAGTTAAGACAAATTAATAGTCTACTGAGAATCTAGCTGACTACCAGCACTTTTACAGCATTAGACAGCTGGGTTGACTGCTATTCTTTATGAGAAAATCTAGCTTATCCTTTCTAGGTAACAGCAGAGGCTTCTGGAAGAATAACACTAAAACAAAGCTGTCAATTTCCCTAAACTTAAATAGGGACCACATTTCCTAGCTAAAGAAAACTTAATACAGTTGCTGCTTTCTTTACACAACAGCTTGTCTATCCATTAATCAGAAAACTGCAAATGCCAAAAGAATATCTGGAGTTGCAAATAAGTTTCCCTTTGCTGAAGCCTCTTTATCCAAAGTGGATTAATGGCTAAAGGAAATTCCAACTTATGTTGAGCCAGGCTATGTTGATCTATTGCCAAAGTTTCTCAAGGAACATAACATACCTCTCAACTGTCCAGAGTTTTACGGAATGTCCATATTTTTACTCTGTTTCTCATAAAGTTCTGGTTTTCTGGAAAAAACAATAGCAAACGATTGAGGAGTGAAGTCAGAATATAATGTCAGACATTTCAGTTTCAGACTTCATGACCTTAGTAAAATTCATGCTAATGCAAAAGCTGTTTATTCTATCAACTTTCTAAGTTTGTAACAGCGATATTTAAAATGTGTGTCCCAATTTTGGGCTTTTGTTCTCCCATTACTTATGTCATTGTACAGATTTCTTGCTCTAGAAGGTTGAGAGATATGAACAAGATAAAAAAACACAATTTTGATGTTTCCCTTATAGCAGGAGTTTTCCCAAAACTCTGAAAGCTGTAAGACTTATTACTTGTCAAAATATTGGGGAAGGCTGCTGCAATGCAACTAACCTCCCGCACCAAGTCAAATAAACTTCCCACACTAAGGCATATAGATTGTTACAGACCAGCAACATGGCTCCAGAAAAGGCTGCAGCACTACTACTGCATTAATCTCTTTCAGCAACACAAATTAAGAACAATGGATGTCAGTCAGCTAAAGGGTATTGTGTCTGTGGACCTTACAAAAGCCTTCAATTCAGATACTTGCACAAAACTCCTGTGTGAGCTATCTCAATAATAGTCTATATCAATCAGTCTTCTGGCTACCAAGCAATTTACAGACCAGGTACTTTCAAGTATCTATCAACCAATGCCTCCCAAACACAAACAATAAACAAGGATATATCACATACCACTGGTTATAGTCCTAAGCCCTTCCTCTTCACCTTTTTCCTAAGTTGCATTACCACCTTATTTTCACAAACAATTCCCTTACCACCTTTCTCACTCTCACAAACTACTGCGTGCAGATGGTGGGGTTATGTGGATATCTGACCAGGTCACTTCCTGGGATTAGCACCAAGCTAGCAAATACGTTTTTACAACTGTTTACATCAAATGGGCCTCCAGCTGAATCTTGCTAACAAATCCAAGCTGTTGGAACAATTGCCTTAGTATGACGGAGAACAGCTAGTGCATTGTTGGCCCACATACAATTATCTCAGTGCTAATTTTTAAAAACCTAGGGGTCTGATTGTAGTCTGCACTGACTTTGGTTACATCATATTCATAAAACAGCAAATAAAACTCACACTACTGTCAAGGTGCTACATGGGAACCAAGGGGTACAATGGCAAAAGGGATTATTCTCCCCACAATGGAATATGTCCTACCCTTTAATATTAGCTATGTTGTGCACACCAGAATCAACACAAAATGTACACATATATTATTGGGGACCCATGGATTAAGAAATCACTGCAGCACTATGGTTATCTGCATGGATTCCCATTATTATGAGATCTAGACTTCTAAGTGATACACTGATCTTTAAAATGATTAATCTGATCACTGCAGGTCACATCCCTGGATACTAAACCTGGTATTCCTAGTCAATACTTTTAAGTGCAGTGGGTATTTGTGTGGGTCACCCACAAGTTCAGCTCAGGAGAGATTCGGAGACAGTCACAGCAGCTGTGCCAAACTGAATCAGTTGAATCAGATTTGAAAAAAATCTTGTGCAAATGAGGTAATCATGACAGTATAACGAAGAAGTGACTTTGCAACAAGGGATGGAAACACCGTGTAGCTGAACAACATCAAATTTTCATAACAGTTAACTCCATAGAAAATCTTGTAGAACAATGCACTTAAAACTTGTCTGTATCCTTTTAACTGTTTTTAGTCTAATATCAAGTATTCCTTCCTTTATGAATATGGTTACATCATATTCATAAAACAGCAATTAAAACTCACACTACTGTCAAGGTGCTACATGGGAACCAAGGGTACAATGGCAAAAGGGATTATTCTCCCCACAATGGAATATGTCCTACCCTTTAATATTAGCTATGTTGTGCACACCAGAATCAACACAAAATGTACACATATATTATTGAGGACCCATGGATTAAGAAATCACTGCAGCACTATGGTTATCTGCATGGATTCCCATTATTATGAGATCTAGACTTCTAAGTGATACACTGATCTTTAAAATGATTAATCTGATCACTGCAGGTCACATCCCTGGATACTAAGGCTGGTATTCCTAGTCAATACTTTTAAGCGCAGTGGGTATTTGTGTGGGTCACCCACAAGTTCAGCTCAGGAGAGATTCGGAGACAGTCACAGCAGCTGTGCCAAACTGAATCAGTTGAATCAGATTTGAAAAAAATCTTGTGCAAATGAGGTAATCATGACAGTATAACGAAGAAGTGACTTTGCAACAAGGGATGGAAACACCGTGTAGCTGAACAACATCAAATTTTCATAACAGTTAACTCCATAGAAAATCTTGTAGAACAATGCACTTAAAACTTGTCTGTATCCTTTTAACTGTTTTTAGTCTAATATCAAGTATTCCTTCCTATGGCTTTTCAAAAACAATAGGAGACATTCCTTGGTACCAGGGCCAAATTTCTCCCTAGTCAGTATGAATATCACTTCAATTTTCCTCTGAAAAGAGACTGCTGGTTTAGTGTGACTAATCTGGTCATCAAAGTCTATATAAATAAACAAATAAATAAACAGATGTTTAAAAGATAGAAGTAAAAGAAGATGCACTGTACTTACCTTTTCTGCAAAATGTAATGAAAATGTGTAAAACATATAAATAACTGCATTTGCCCTTTGAAAATGTATTATTTTTTAAAAAGGAAAAATACAGTTGTGTTAGTAAACTTACCATAAAATAGATGCCCAAATATATCACTGCTGCAGTAGTCGAAGCTATATGGGATGCCCTGCCAAGGTTTTTACCAGTCAACTTACTTTCTTTTTTTTTTTTCAATAATAAATCTTTATTCTTTTCCAATTGTTAATACAACACTACAACATATGTACATTATATGCATGAATGCTTCCAACAGTTACATAAGATCATTATACATTAAGATAAAATTCTAAAAAAAAAGGTATTAAAAAAGAAAACAGAGAGAAGAAAAAAAAAGGAAAAACAAAGATCTAATATCAATATAAGGTTTATCTATACTAATCTCCATATTAAATATGTACTTCCCGGGGAAAAGTGGATTAGAACATTAAGCTAACACAATGTTAAAGATTTGCTCCCATATTTTTGTATTATTTATATTTTTCTTATGGTCTTTAATTAGTAATTTATGTGCTAAAATATGTTTTGCTACACTTTTAAAGTTTTCCCATGAAGTCAAAGATGCATTCAGCCAATTTGTAGCTATATAAAGCTTCATTAACAAGAAAATATTTATGAGTATAATCACTTGGGATCTGTTCAAGTCATTCGGAGGAATATGAAGAATCATAAACTCCCAAGAAAGTGTGGACTGTTGATAACCCATTTTTTTGTAATTGAATTTTTAGAGAATTCCAAAGTTTGAATATACATTTACAGCTCCAGAACATGTGTAAAAGGTCAGCGGTCCAGTCAGCTTACTTTCAAAACTTTAGGGCACCTTCCACATGCCCTAGCCACTGTTCTGCACAACAGCTGCTGAAGAAAATGTGCCAACAGTTAAGAGCTTTCTTGCCTCAGAAGAGAGAGAAACAGAAAAGTCATAGCATTGCCAGATGGGAACATTAAATAAATAAATAAATAAATAAATGCAAATCCCCTGACAAAACCTAGCAAAAATAAGGGGTTGGATGGAGAGAGATTGAGGAAGAGCAGCTACTGCATCAGTGATAATTCAGATATCTATTATTATGGTACATTTACTTACACAATTTATTTATTTTTTATTTAACATTTGTTGACCGGGAATGTCCGACTAGGTTCCACAGAGCCTGTTTTTGCACCACTGTGCCGCCCAAAACAGGACTTTGTTGTTTATTAGATGACTGCTGCAGTAGCCTAAGGTATGTGGGATGAACACCAGAGCTTAGAAAGTAAGGAAGGAGGAAGACTGAGGAGACCATGGAGAAGAGACCTACCTAAACCTGCTCTAGACCTAAAGAAGGAATCTAGTCTTTAGTGCTTTGTAAAAGTATGCAGAGATGACCAAGTTGCAGATCCGTTACATTTCTGGAGTACTCCCCTTTCCAAATCGCTATAGAAGTAGCTGCAGCCCAGGAGGACTGGGCTCTGACTTTGCCTGAAAATGTTTTGTTATAGTGGTAATAAGAAAAAAGCAATAGCATGGAGCAATCATTTGGAAATAGTCTGTTAAGCCACAGGTTGTCCTTTTTCTCACCTTCATAGGTGACAAAAAATTGATAAAAAGTCCTGAAGGTCTTTGATCTATCAATGTAGTATCCACGTTGCCTATGGATATCCAGTGTGTAGAATTCTTGCTCCATGATTTTGTGACTCTAGAAAGAATACATGGAGATGAATAGCCTTGCTTAGTATACATTCTGAAATTACCTTAGGCATAAAGGAATGATTTGTTCTCAAACTTACCCTATCTTTGTGAAAAATGAAATAGGGTGAGTCACCATAAGAGCCTGTAACTCAATACTCTTCTTGTAGAAGTCAGAGCAATAAGTAATACTGTTTTTCTATATAATAGCATCAAATTAGCCTTGTGAGCAGGTTCAGAAGGAAACAGAGTTTTTATAATACAAAATTAACATTCCAAGAAGGAGCAACCGGTCTTACAGGTGAATAGATATGTAACAACCCTTTCAAAAACTATTTCATAAGAGGTAGGAAACAAAATGGGGTATCTAAAAGTAGACAAGCAGATATGGCTGAAAGACTAATGTTGATAGAAGATTAAAAGAGGTCAGAGTATAATAACTCACATGAATACTGAAGAATCAGAGGAGTCTGAGCATTAAAAAGATCCTGGTTCTGGATCTGCACCAAGTAGAAAACCTTTTCCATTTACTCATATATGACTTTCTAATAGCAGGCTTCTTTACCTCCTTTAATATCTGCTGAACATTCTCAGAAAAAAAGCTGTAAAAGGTATTAGAACTCAGTCATCCAGCCAGTCCATTGAAGAGGTTGAATTTTGGGTATCAAACTCCCCCATCCACTGTGGTCAAGTCCATTCTGTGAGAAAGCCTGTGGCAGTAGCTCTTGGTCATTTTCAAAAGAAAGAACTACTTTTGCCTGGCCAAAAGGGGATTACCACAATTATCTTTGGAAAATCTTTTTGAATTTCTAAAAAAGGGTAGAAAAGCATACAAAACATTCCTATCCATGGGAATGAAAAGGCACATGTTTTCCAGTCCTGTTTGCAAAGAGATCTAGGGCAGAAGTTCTTTCATTTTGTGTTCTGATTGGTGGCAAGCAGATCTACTTGAGCAGTCCCCCACAGATGGGTTAATTCCTGGAAGACCCCTAGGTGCAACTTCATTCATGTATTGCTTCTGTTCAACTTCTCTGCCATAAAGTTTTGCTATGATAGAATGTATACAGCCTGAAGGGACAAACTGAACTGAGTTGCTAGATTCCAAGCTAAGACAGCTAATCTGCAAAAGGGGTAGGACGTGGCTCCCTCCTGTTTATCTCTCACATCACCATGGTGTTGTCTGATTACTACCAGAGGGGATGGAGTCCAAAGATGGTTTATTAGCGCCATAATTTCCTTGACATTCATGTATTTTAACTAGTCTTGTTTGCTCCATAGACTCTGTAATTTCACTCTCTTGGACACAGCTTCCAAAGCAAAGTGTGGGACATCTGTTGTTACAGACTGATTGGGCGCTAGCAGAGAAAAGGAAAAACCTAGGTTCAGCGACAACTGATTCAACCATCAATGTAACTCCCTCTTCACACCCCCTAGTACTGGAATTTGAAATGACAGGGGATGCTGCTATGAAATCCAAACTGACTTGATGAACTACTGAATCTTTCTCATGTGAAGTCTGGCTATTGGAATCACAAGAATATAGTAGAGGCCATACATAACCCTAGAATTCTGTAATATTCTCTGGTTTGAAAATATCAGAAATTGTCACCATAAGAGTTGCATCTACAAGACTTCCTAGAAACAATCTCTTGTGAGAAGGAATGATACAAGACTTCTCTCAGTTCATCTAAAATCCCAGACTGAGAAATAGCTTTATCACCCAAGGCAGAGATTCTGGACAAGTCATGAAACAATCTGCAAAAATCAGGCAATTGTCTCAATGAGGAAAAATACAAATGCCCTGCAACTTGCACTGGGCTATTATAGGAGCCAGACACGTTGTAAACACTCTCAAGGTTGTAGATAATGAAATGGACAAAACAGCTAACAAAATGCACACCAGACACAGAGAAAATGCAAAAAGTACCCGATATTGCTGAAGCATTTTGAATTTTGGAATTATGATGTGAAGGTTTACTAAAGGTCTAGGACTGGTCTCCAGGTTCCTCCTTTGTCTGGCAACAGAATAAAATGTTGAATGAAATCTTGAATAAAATCCTTTTCCTGTCTGATATGGGGAAACAGGTTCTACTACCACCCCTAATAGGACAGCATCTGATTCAGAACAAGAATAGAATAGGCCAGTTTGGTTGGGAGGATGTGGCGGGATCCTTTGACAGTGAGGATGTCCCACTGCCAGCTATAACAGTTTACACTGATTTTCAAAACCCAACTGTCTGACATTATCTGGTGCCACAAAGGATAATTTATTTATTGACATCTGATTACCGAGAAAGTCTGACTGGGTAGAAATCTATTTTCCGAGGAGGCCCAGGGAGAAAAGCTCCAAAATAATGAAGACTAAAACACAGTGATATATTTACAGGATTGTCAGCGTGGGGAGGTGGACCATTTTGAGTTGGCATATAGCCAATCTGATTTTTTTTTAGGTTATCTATGGCTGTGGGAGCATCCCGTTTCTTCTTTGAACCTCCCTGTCACTTTTTTTTTTTTAATTTTATTTTCCTGAACCTTGTTGGTTATATTTGTACTCTTGGAAGAAACAATTATGTTATATTTTGGAAAGGAAGGTTGAGAAATCTGGGTAACCCTCTGAATTAACCTTCTCCTTTTATTAACACCCTTGTGGACTTCTACAGACAAAGGACCTACTAACACTTGTTTATCCAGGGGAGCATTTAAAATTTAAGTTTTAATATCCTTTGGTAACTTTTAGAAATACAATCAAGCATACATTCTCAAAACAGTGCCAGTAACAGCAGCTCTGGAAAGAATACAGCACATCATAAGCCCATTTCAAAGAATGTACGATTACCTGAGACACTGCAGATACTACAGTACACGGTTTAGTATCTGAAGAAGGGAGATCAGCTATTAATTAACAATTCTGAGTCTCAGAGTGGATGAAGAATAAACATTTGTACCAAACTTATCCAAACCTTCCCCAGTTTGTCAGAAGGGGTGAGGTTAACTGCAGAAATATGTTTGGTAGAAGCTGACTTTGACAAAAGAAATTACTGCAGTATCTGTTTTGGGGTTAGAAAAAAAAATGAAAAATACAGTTATGTAAGAAGTTACTATAATAGTGGAGGTCCTACTGATCACTGTTGCATATTCCTGATATATGGGTTCTCACAGCTGATGTTCCACTGAGGTACCAAAGCTTTACCTTCCCTAGGTCATACATCTAACGCATGACCTCAGCTCGTATACATTGGGGTATATAGACAGATGAGCATGGATCCTTATACTGTCTCCAAGCCAGTGGCCTTAAGACTACTGAGACAGGAGACTGGTCAGCTAGGAGGGGTGTAGCTTGAATAGGTAAGAAAACTCCCCATTCCCATGTAACAGAGCAGAAGCTAAGTCAAAGTGGAAGAGGAAAATGAAAGTTGAAGTGAGAAAGATAAGAGGGGATGGAAGTTGGAATGAAATACTGCAACAGTGATCAGTAGGACATCTACTGTTATGGTAAGTTCTTACACAACTGTACTATATCCTGTCTGAAATTACTGTTGCAATATTCCTGACAAATAGGTAATTCTCAGAGCTGAAGGATGAAAAAGGGTGGCTGGCTACTTGGAAGAACAATTACCCAGCCGCCCAAACAGAAATGACTGAATGAAGACTGCCCTGGACCTGAAGAAATCATCAATTTTGCAGTGTTTAGTAAAGGTGTGTACAGAGGGCCAAGCGGCTACCTCTCAAATAGACCTAGAGTCTATTCCTTTGTGAAATACCTCTGAAGAAGGCAATGCCTTTGTGAAATGTGCTTTAGGGCAGAAAGAAAGGGTCATACCATAGTGCGTGTAGCAGAAAGAGGCAGCCTTAGAAATGAAGGGTGGGTTAGCCCAGAGAGTCACCCTTTCCTTGCAAAAAAGAAAAGGAAGAATTGGCCATGAGAGCTTGTAACTCAGATACTCTCCTAGCAGAGGTGACAGCCAAGAGGAGGACAGTTTTCCAAGTACAGAATTTTAGAGAAGCACAAAATTCTGGTTCAAAGGGGGGGCAGGTTAAGTTTTCTAGGACAAAATTAAGATCCCAAGGGGTAGATATGTATTTCCTTGGTGGGTTAAGAGCAAGACTCCTCTGTGGAAACAGCTGACATCTCGTCTAGCCATAAGTGGTGGGCTAAGTGGGAGGCAGGAATGGATACCTGACAGGTGGGCTTTTATAAAGAGCAGGCCAAGCCGGACTGAAGTTTGCAGGAATATTGCAGTACAGCATGAACTTGTAATAAGAGTGGGTTCTGACTATGTGGACCTCGCAAAAGCCTTCGATACAATACCCCACTCGGGCATTATAGATAAGTTCACCAGCTTAAATATAAACCCCTATGTCACTAGATGGATTGCAAACTGGCTCAAGGACAGAACCCACATGGTTAGAATTGCTGGAGCCATGTCAGACTCCAAACCAGTTAGAAAGTGGTGTCCCACAAGGCTCAGTCCTGGGACCTCTCTTGTTTGGTATATATTTCTCGGAGGTACAGGCCAACATGGAAGGACTGTGGCTGACCAAGTTCGCAGATGACTGCAAACTGGGCGCCATAATCGACTCTCCAGCCGACACAAGCATCCTCCAAAAGGGCCTCATAGAAACAGACAACTGGTGCCAGAGCCATGGCCTCAAGCTAAATGCCAAAAAGTGTATAGTCATCCCCTTTAGCAAAAACAAAGTGCTCACAAATTACCACATAGGTGGTAATCCATTAAGTACAGAAGAAGTAATTAGGGACCTGGGGACCCAAGTTGATAGCAATCTCTCATTTGACAACCACGTGGCCAAAGTGGTTAGAAAAACATTTTATACAGCCCACCTAATCATGAAGGGATTCACATCTAGATCAGGGGAGGTCATCGCGCCTCTTTACTCATCCCTCATCAGGCCCATAATTGAGTACAATGCCCCTTTTGAGATGTACCTTACCAGACACCTGCAGCAACTGGAAAGACCCCAAAAGTACCTCACCAAGAGGATCAAAGGGCTCAAACAGATGCCATACGCTGCCCGGTTAAAGAAACTCCAGCTCTTCTCAGTGGCATACCGCCTGTTCAGAGGCAATCTGTGCCTGACGTATAAAGCCATGTCCAACCCGGAATTACTGGACATGCTGCACCTCAGAAAATCCAAATCCCATCGAGCTACGCGCTCGAGAGACTTGAACCTCAGCACTGAAATAAATAGGACATGCTGGAGGGACAGATTCATAACCCAAAGGCTCCCTTCACTCTGGAATAAAATCCCAGTCCAGGTTAGGCAGAGTCCCTCAATGACTCTCTTCAAGAGGAATCTTGATGAGTGGATGGGAGATTGTAGGTTTACCCCGGGTATCACTTCTGTGTCACTGTTAGACAGAGGCACAGTATACTAACCTCAAAAAAGGGCATAGCAAAATAAATTTAAAATGGGTGGTGAAAGCCAAACACATTCTGGCTAGGCTTATAAATGCCCTAGGGCAGATAGCCTAGTATGAACCTATGAACCTATGAACCTATGTAGCACCAAGAGGAAAACTTTTTTCCATTTAGCAGTGTAAGATTTTCTAGAATTGGGTCTCCTGGTCTCTTGTAGAACTTGAACAGCCTCTTCAGAGAAGGCATGTCTTTGAGGAATTAAAATTCTATCATCCATAAGTTTAGGCTGAGAGATACAAAATTTATGTGTAGTAGCAATATTTTTTGCTGAGTTATCCAGTCCTTTTGAAGAAGAATTTGCTCTCTTTTTTTTTTAACAAGAAACATCTTTATTAAATTATCATGTATGACATAGACCATGTTACATTTCTATAAATGACAATAAACCATAGCAACACAATTTCAGTTGTAAACATTATACATTTCAAACCTTGCGACACAACAAACATTATACATCACTTTTAACATATCCAGCCATTGTTAGTCAACCATTACATAGCTCATTCAAATCCTACCTTCTTTTAAACCTCGTTCCTCCTCTGCATGCATAGCTCCCCAGATCCCATTTTTTCCCATTTAATTTGCTTCTACCCTTTTCTAAAGATCCCAGTTCCAGTTCTTTTTACTCTGTTACTATCTCCACCTCTTCTAGTACAGTTGGTTTAGACTTTGACTTCCATTTTCTAGTAGATACTTTTTTGGCAGCCATCATAATTAGCCTCAGCAAGGCCTTACTATGTCCAGGCAATTCCAAGTTTGTATCATAGCTCAAAAAATAATTTCCCTAGTCACTCCAACTTGCTCACACACCCAGCATCTCTGAAGGAGCAGTCCACAGGGAATCTTTAAAGTCTACCTACTCATTACACTCCCAGAAAATATGTTTCCAGTTACCTCTTTCTGCCCCATCACACATCCAACATTTGCTGTCTACCTGAGGAAAAATTCTTTGAAATCTGCTTGGAGTATAAAAATACCTATGTAAGCACTTCCAGCCAAAGATCCTAAATCTTCTAGATTTTGCTGCATATTTGGGAGATTATATATATATATATATATATATATATATATATATATATATATATATATATATATATATCCCATTGTTTCTTTGTTAATTGCTTATCTAATCTCTTCCCAGTCCTTCCTAACCTCCTCTGATTGATTCTTATAGTTATGCAATATTTTATATGCTCTACTATTTATTCTTTTATTAATGACAACTTCTGTTTAAGATTCTACTAAAAACTCTACCAGTGCTGGTCATTCATTTAGGACCCCCCCCATTTTTTTCTGTTTGCCTATACTCTGATATTAATCTTTGATACGGAAGGCAATCTTTAGCCTGTAGTCCAAATAAGTTTTTGGCATCTTCCCATTCTACTACCTTTCCCTCTCTAATTATTTGCTCTCAGTACCTTGGTTCCTTTGCCAGTTTTCTCCAATATATTTCCACCCCTCTTGCCTATTGTCTGTATCCCTAACCAGTCATCCCTATCAGCAGAATCTCCTTTCTCCATTCCCGTGTTGGCTTACTTCTTAAAAGACCTGCTACTTTATAGATATAATATTCTGTACGATTATTGCTGTTCTCCTTAAAGGTCTGCATCCAAAACCCCAGTCTCTCCCTGTTACTTGAGCTTTCCCCCGTTTCATCATCATTTCTTTCCACTCTGAATTATAATTTTCTGCTCGTGCTACGCATAGGTGCCTTAACTATGTTGCTCTGAAATACCCCTTCAACTTGGTAATCCCAGTTCTCCCTGTTCTACTGGAAGAAGCTTATCCCACTTGACTCTTGCCATCTTCCCCTCCCAGATAAAATCCTTCAGCTCTATTAATTTCTATCCACAACTTCTCCTCTGGTTGATAAAAATAAGTCTGACCAGTGTATAAGACTAAAGGGACTAAAAACATGTTAACTGCTTGTATCTTACTATCAATATCCATATAACAGAGCTTCCATTTTCTCAGTTTTTGTATTATCTTTTGTTTAGTCTTGTCCCACATATCCTTAGCTGCCACACCAGTATCATTTTATTTCATACTTCTAAATACTTAATTTTATCATATACCTATAAATATGGATATTGCTGAACCAGTTCATATGTGGGTACATAATTTACTACTATTGTTTTTGTTTCATTAAATTTTGTATCCCGATAAGGTTTGAAACTGTCTCAATATGATCCACATCACTATAATGTCTCTTTTTGGTTTTGTCAGGTATAAAATAAAGTCATCTGCAAATACAGCTAGCTTTTCTTGACTACCATACAAATTATATCCTTGAATTTATAAGTCCCTTATTTTCTTTGCCAATGGTTCTAAATATAATGGAAATAACAATGGGGCGACAGGACACCCTTACCTGGTTCCTCTGCTCAAGCAGAGATTATCAGAGAGGACACCACCAACTTTAATTTTTCACCTCCAACCCTTCAATATATCCTCCTAGTCAACCTTACAATTTTATCTGAGAATACAAATGCTTCCATTGCTCTGCTCAAATAATCCCAGCTTACTCTGTCAAATGTTTTCTCTGCATCAAGACCCACCAGCAACAGTGGTATTTTCTTACATTTTGGTTCCCTTTGGATCATCACTCTTCTGTTTCTGTTGTCAAATGTTTGCCGTCCCTCCCAAAACTACATTGATCCATATCTAACAACTTTGACATCACTTTTGCAATTCTTTTAGCCATTATAGACAAACATTTTATAATCATGATTTAGTATTGAAATGGGCCTGTATGAAGCTGGATCTGATGGATCTTTATCCTCTTTAGGTAGTACAGCTACTATCGCTTTCTTCCAGGATGTTGGTACTTCTCCTTCTCTTAAAATACTGTTAAATAAAACCTTTCAGATCTTCATAACCTTTTTCACTCCTAGCTTACAAACTTCTGCAGGAATACCATCTTATCCTAGGGTCTTTCCTGTAGACTGGTTATACATCACTATCTTTATCTCATCTCCTCCTATCCTGTTAGTAATTGTGCCTCCTCTCCCTCTAGCTTTGGCATATTTAATAAACAATTCCATTTATATCTTTTCTTGATTTCCATATTTCTCTGCTTTATACAGACTTTCATAGAATTTCTGAAATATTTCTAATACATCTACAGGATCCCTAGTTATCTTTCTTGTAATAGGCTCCCTAAGTTTGGTGACAGCCCTTTCCACTTTCTGTTGTCTGAGTCATTGTGATAAAAGTTTTTGTGCTCTGGAGTTATTATCAAAAACAGTTGCTTAACAGCAATCTTTCTAAACTCATGCATATTATCAAGGTAGTCCCTTATTTTCTGTTTAACATTCTGTAGTTGCTCCTCTTTTTTTTCTATGAGATTCCCCCTATTTTGCAGTACTTTAATATTTGTCAGTCCTTCTAAATCATTTTTGTTACTTCTTAACCATATCTCCCTTTCTTTTATTTAGTTTAATTTTTAAATTCCATTTTAATTTTATCCCACTCCCTAGCTATATTTTCAGAAGAAATTTCTATCTTCTCGAATAGCCCCTGAATACTTTCCACGACCCACTGCTTAAATTCCTCTCTTTTCAACAGATGGGTGGGAAAGTGCCAGTGTCTCATTTTTATTTCATTACCCTGTGTTTTTATTTTAGTAATTATTGGCACATGATCTTAAATATTTATTGAGTGTGTATCAAGACCTTAAATTAAATGCACATGTTCCTGTGAAATGTAAATTCTGTCTAGCCTAGCCCAGTTTTTGTATCTTGGAGATAGTATGTAAATTCACTCCCAGATTCCTACTACTGAATTCACATTTTCCACGCCAAATATTTTCATATATTTCTTTAAAAATATGCCCTCCTTTGTTAAATTTCCATTAATGGGCCCCCCTAGACATATCTTCACTGTTGGAAATAAAATTCCAGTCTCCACCTATAAGTAATATTCCTTGCTGAAACCTGATTATTTCTCCCAGAATTTTCTTTAGCTCTATTATAGCAGTTTTCAGTGGAATATAAATACATGCCAGTTTAATCCTCCCCCCTTGCCTGTAAGTCCCTTAGTACTACAAATCTACCATAACTGTCTTTTTTTCCCTCTTCTATTACTATTGGAGATGCTATTGCAATTAATATAAGTACTCCTCTCTTTCTTTGCCCCAGGTATTCTGCTGAATAACCATTCTGAAAAACGTTATCAAATTCACATGCTCTGTTCTTTTCAAGTGTGTCTCCTATAGCATAGCTATTTGAGCTCTACATTTTTTAATATAGTTCACTACTCTTTCTTTTTTGGATTTATCTGTGAGACCATTAACGTTTAAAGACATTATAGAAATAATCATATTGTTGAGGGATTATTATTCCCACCATTTATATATAACAGCTTTTTTGTTAAAGTGTCTAGTTCCAGCTTTTGTGTTACATGCATGAACTGTTTGGCAGGTTAATCTTTTATACATCTGTTTCTTTTCATCTCCATTTGAACCTATGTCACATCTTGCAGAACTTTTTGTTTTATTGAAAACCCTCACATAAAAATACACACACACTCCCAATACACCCCTAAAACCCATTAACTTAATAATAATAAACAAAACTATGTACATCTTCAAATATTGAAGTTTTACCCCCTTAATAGAAACATACGTTCCAAACTGACAGCAACACACACAGACTCAAGCTAAATGGAAGGAAAGCTTATCCATGCTATGACACATGGTAGCAGTTGTGATTCTATCAAGTACTGACTGGTTTTGCCTTATCTTTATAGCTCTCCCAGCTTTCAGAAAACATTTTCTCTAAGCCATTTCCCTTTATCAGATGGTCTGCTAGTGACATTAGAACCAGATACAGGACTGTTTACTAGAAAAAAGACCTTAAGATATTCAATATTCTTTTTATTTATTTGCTTTCTGTCAAAACGTATCATATAAAGCTAACACAGTCATTCCCCTATGCAAGAATGAGAAAAGAAATCACACTACTTTTTCTTTTGTCATGCTCTTTTAACCAGATCCCTTGTTTTTACAGTGCAGTGCCTACATTTCCTAAAACTAAACAAGGAGAAAGAGAATAGGGATAACGAAACAAAAAATAAACAGAAGCACCTGTTTACATTAGTATCCTCATTACACTTAAAAATAACTGAAAAAAAAACTTTACTTTATAACATTCAGAGAAAATCATGCACCACTTAAGTAATACTGTTAAGAAAAAATTGTTTTACTTACAGTTAACTCTCTCCCTCCTCTTCCCCTCTCCTGAGCATTTTTGAACATTAATGGCATGATGTAGGGCATATGCTTCAGAGTATCCTACGTGTTTAAGAAAGTCCAAACAAGTCCAATATTTCCAGATTTTCTTGTTCTGTCCTGTTTCACAAATATAATTATTGCTTTGTAATCCCACATTTTCCAATTTCCAGGTTACTGATTTTAGTCTCCAAACATTAATGACATGAAGTAGGGCATATGCTTTAGAGTCCCCTACAAGTTACATCCGGGTAACACCTCTAGGTGCATCTGCAGTTAACTCCTACTGACATATCTAGGTGTCAGATATTGTTTGTTCATATTTGCATCAATAATTCCAAAACTATGTTATGTACAAGTTTTTTAAATATTTCATTTTAAAGCTTACACAATGGCAAACTCAACTGCATTAAAATTTTACCTCTGTCTAGTGCAGATAAATAGATATTAACTGTTGTTTTTCTAAAATTTATACATATGTAATTTTCAGATTTTTGTAAATATCTCAACAACCAAGTAAAAAAGACAGAATTCCTTAGCCCCATATGAAAGCTAACAGCTATATGAATAAAATGCTGCTGACAGTATGTGTGTATTTTGAGTGGTTGCTGAGATATTGTAAGTTGTTTAACTATTGTCTTTAATATTTTGTAATGTATTTACTGTGACTTATAAAATTCAGTTCAAGACCTAGAACCTAAAGAATACTACCACTATAAAAATAGTTTGTGCTGAAGAGTTTGCCATTTTTACTTCTTTTATAGTCACTGTGGTTCCAGAGATATGGATATTTGTTTGAAACGTGAGGACAAAAATTTGATTCTGTCAAAAGACTTAGGCTATGCCCATTAGAAGTTACAATGCAAACTTCCTGAGTGAATGAGTAAAGTCCAAGAAAGTCCAATATTTCCAGATTCTTTTGTCCTGTTCCTGGTTCATCTCCATCTCCCAAGCCCAGCGTCTGCTTCATCTCCAGTGCACTCTCGATTCTTCTAGTCAACTTTCTGTGCTTTATTCTCTCTCAATCATTTTCCATTGAAACACTGGAAAAGGTTTCACTGGCACAATCTCTTTCTATGGTCCTTATTACCAGAAGAACAAGAAGCAGAATCTACTTCTGTTTCACACTTCACTTTTTGTTGGACAAACTTTTGTATTTCTTCCTAGCATGTACTTCATTAAAAATGTTTGCTCCTCCAGGGAAAAAATATTTTGAGGATAGCTGGGTACAGCAGTTTGAATCTTATTCCTGCTTCACAGCATGCGCTATATAATGGAATACATTTACTCCTCTTCTGACTTGTGTGCAATGAGTAGTCATTCTTCACAAACAGTCTGCTGTCTCCCACTTTTAGTACTTTGTCCTTCTGCCAGTTTTGCCAAAATCAATGCCTTCTGCTGGTAAGATTCTTGTTGTGGAATTCCAGTCCAATTGCTTATTTGTACTTTCATAAAATTAGTAGTTTGCTCTTTCCAACTTCTCTGGTACAGCAAAAAAAATCTAAGGTTTTTCCTACAAGGTCTGTCCTCTAATTATATTATTTTTTGAAACATCTCTTCTTGTGCAGTCTCATATTCAACCAGCCATTTTTTCATTTCAACCTCTGAGTTTTGCAGTTCTGTCACCTTATCTGAATATCTGCTCAAAGTTTCTTCCATTTTTTCCAGATTTTTATTGTTTGTGTTGACATACTCCATCAGTGTTTTGTTTATTTTAACCAGTTCTCTGTGCAGCTGCTTTATACTTTTCTCTAGATTACTAGAAG
Organism: Protopterus annectens; assembly: GCF_019279795.1. Classification (NCBI taxonomy): domain Eukaryota; kingdom Metazoa; phylum Chordata; order Ceratodontiformes; family Protopteridae; genus Protopterus; species Protopterus annectens. Next base: position 1,391,715,955 of record NC_056729.1, read on the forward strand.
TCATGTCTGGAACTTACACTGCTTCTTTCTGAACAACTGAAGTAGATTTCCCAGTCTGTGTTTTTTCCTCAGCTTTTGTAGCTGATTTTCTTCCAGGTCCTTTATGCTTATTTTTTCCTGGCATCTAGGCAGTGCACTTACTAGTCAGTTATTGAAAGTTAACCAGAAATCTAGGTCCACTGACTTTCTCTGCTAAGTTTCTGTTTTCAGACTAGGAGAGACAAAATTAAGGTGCTACTCAATGTGCAGCTATCTTGGAAGTCCAAGGAAGAATTCTCTTGTAATTTCCTTTCGTCAGATGAAATAGCAGGGGAAAACAATGCTACCTCAGCCAAAATGGTGCCAGTAAGAGGAGTTTGTGTGCTTCCTTTTCTGCCTTGAGAAGAATTTTCAGAAGAAGAAAAAGCAGAGGATGAAAAGCATAGAGGAACTTCCTTGTCCCCTGGAAGGAGAAGGCATTTGTCATCCAGGCTGTTGGGCAAGGGTCCCTGGAGCAGAAATGGAGGACCTGATGGTTGCTTGGTGATGCAAACAGGTCTAGTTGAGGAGTGTCACACTGAAGGGTGATTGTGTGAAAAAAACTCTGTTCAAAGTCCATTTGTGAATGCCCTCTGGGAGTGACTCTGGGAGTCTGCCAGCACATTTTTCTGAGAAAGGATGTATGCAGCTGTGAGTGTGGTGCTTACTTAGGTTGACAAATGTCATTTCTCCTGTGATAATCTGCACAGTTGATAAGACCTGGTCCCTCCCTGTTTGTTTATGTAGCACATGACTGTGGTGTTGTCTATGTATGTAGGAGTGGCCCAGTTTCCTAAAAGTGAATGAAAATCTGGAGGGCTTGCAGAAGAGCCTTTATTTAGGATATGTTCCTTCAGGAAGTGAGGTTTCCATTTCACCTGCACTCAGTGTGATCCTGTCCATGCACCCCCCATGCTTTGTCTGTGAACCTGTTGAAGAGGAGGTGTTGTGTATGGCAATCTTGGGTTGAGCATGACGTGTTCCTTCCACCAAAGTAGCTCCTTTTTGAGACAAGAAGTCTGGCTAGGGGAGCATAGAGATGGTGGCTGCCATGAACCGCCAAGTCCTTAGCATCTCCTTGCTCAGCAGTGAGTTGTGGAGGAGAAATTTTGGAAATAAGTAGACAGACTGTGAAATTTCTCCTGGGGAAGGAAGATATGCATTTTCTTTGTATCCAGTCTACAGCCCAGAAACACCAAATCCATGTGTGATTTTTCTTTTTGTAGCTTACAGTAAAACCCAGACCTGTTGGAAGAAGGAGGGTGAAGTGTAGATGCTGAAAAAGATTTTCTGGAGGGACAGCCTGGATCAGTAGGTCATCCAGGTAGGGGAAAATCGGAATTCCCTGTGTGTGACAGAAAGGTACAATTGGAGCCAGACACTTTGTGAATACTCTTGCAGCTCTGGAAAGACCAAAAGGCAGAGCAGTAAACTGTAATTGTAAGGAGCCAGAGGAAAAAACTGAGGGATCTTAGGCAAGAAGAACAAATGTGTAAAAGTGTAGGTAGGTGTCCTTCAGATCTAGTGACACTAAGAAAGCCTGGGGGAGGATGAAAGGTACAGCAGTATGAAGAAAGAGCGTTCTGAAAGATGACACCTTAAAGAAAGTGTTTAGGAGAGACAGGTCTACGATGGGTCTCCACTGACATTCTTTAGAGGTCCTGAATAATGGGGGCTGTAATTGATATTTGGTTTTGAGGGGTTGTGATGTGCCCTTCAGAAGGGGTATATTTTCCCAAGACATGGCATAACCGTTCCTGATGATGGAAAGGACCAACTTGTCTGTGGCAATATCTTCCCACCTGGCCAGGGAGAGTGACATTCTTTGGGAAAGAGGCATAAAGGGATCAAGGATCAAGGACAGGGAGACGGGTGCTGCAGTGGTAGTTACAGGTTTTTCCCTGCTGGAGGTTCCCAATGTTTTTTTTTCAGAGTACTTTTTCCTATGGATTTTCTGTTATTTCTGAACTGTCCTAGGATCTGTTCTAATGAAGTATGTAGATTAGGCAGGTAGTTCCTATGGTACCTAGAAATGGAAGACAGAAGGATCTCTCTGCAGTCTTTCATGGTCTTATCTTGGTCTTGGAGAATTTTGAAAAAGCTGCCTGCCTTTGTCCACAGACAAGTCTAGAATTTTAGATTTGAAATCCTCAGGTATAATATGACTGTGAAGCCATGCATATCTGTGAATAACAGATCCAGTGGCAGCTGTCCTAGAAGAAGCATCCACAGCCTCATTGTCTCACTTAATGCTGTGTCTGGCAATTTGAGTGGCCTGTGATAATGAGCTCTGCATTTGATGCTTAGACTGTGCTGCAGGAGGGTCCTGTATAACTATTTAAGGAATGCAGGACAGAGATCAAATTGACCTAAAGGCAAGGGTAGCAGAGGTGCAAACCGTCTTCCCCATCTATCCCGAGCTCTACTATATTTGTCAGTAGGTAGGAGATTTTCACTGGGCAGAAACTTAGAGGGTTTATCCGAAAAAAGAGATGCTGCAGCCATCAGGCCCCTTATAAAACCTGTCTAATTTCTTAGGAGCTGGTGGTTCAGAATCAGGTACAGAAGAGGTGGGCTGAAAGGCATCCTGGAAAACCTCAAGGACAGGGGGGACTGGAGAAGGGGCAGATGTACCCAAGAGGGAGTAATACCGCTTCTGAGTATCAGAGATCTGCAGGGATTACCATTCAAAGCGCTTCATCATGTTCTGTGTAGTCTCCCCAACGGAAGCTTCCTCAGTAGGGGAATCCTTTGAGAGGGAGTCCTGTTCAATGGAAGAGATTTGCCCTGGAGAATTCAACTGTTAGGAATAGTCTAGAGAATGATCAGTCATAGTCCTGTTCCTCATCAGAAGAACAAGAATCCAGGGTAGACTTTTGAGGAGTAGCTTGTGGTTGTAGAGAGCCAAAGGAAAGCAGTTTTAAAGACATAATAACTTTGAACAACCCCTCTCAGAAGTCTGTCTACTCCTTTTCCCTAGCTGCTGAGGGAGAGGCCACATGCCTAGTCTATTTCTTCATTTTAGGCAAGATGTCTGCCTGGATGAGACAAAGATGTTCAGTACCCTATCTGACTTCTATTAGAGAGCCTGGTACCTCTTCCCTAACTAAAAGTTGAACTTCTCCATGCAGTCCTTTGGAAATGAAGAGACGCAGTTCCTCATATGTACTGACAGTCTGCAAGGCCTCAGGAGCCATACTGGCCTACGATGGAGTCTCAGTAGTGGGACAACTGAAAAGTAGTCTAACATACCATGGGCTCTGCAACCTCAATGGGTATGGAGTCAGAAATGTTGGGCTGTGGATCCATTCAAGGACTGTTTATTTTTGCTTTGGTGACAGAGAAATGTCCAAGGATGCAAAGTCAGCCATCTTGAACTAGGCCAAGTGTTTAAGATGCTGGGTCTTGAGAAAGGTGTTGAGAGTAGAAAGCCTTGACCTAAGGGTTTTTGGAATGAACAACTGACAGACTGAGCAAGATTTGTGATCATGTTCTAGGCATAAGCAAAACAGACACTTGGTATTCAAGTCCTTGTACAGAGTCTGCCTACTGCACTCGCACTTACCCCTCCTAGCTGACATCTACAGATTTCAACAAAATATCGTAAGAAGAAAGGAAGGTTCCTCAATGAGGCAATTATCTGGATAAACAATCAAAGTAAAGGTACCAGTGACCAAACAGTTGAACAGTCTGATGGATGCAAATCCTGCATTTGGGCTGGCGGCGAGACTGTCTGAGGATCCATGTTCTTCAGTCAGTCTGTATACCCCAACACATACAAAATGAGGTCATGCATTGGATGCACATCCTAGGGAGGGCAACTCTTTTGTATCCAGGACAGACATCAGCAAAGACAACCCATATGTCAGAAATAATGCAATAATGATTTCAGTCAGGACATCTTAATGGGACTGCAGCACTTTATACATCTTAGAAAAGTACAGGCTGCCAAAAAGGCATTCTTTAAGGCTGGCAAAACAAGAGGAATAGGTACAGGTTAAAAAATTCTACCTTTAATAAATCATAATATCTTTGCTGAGATTCAGATGTTTATTCCCACTGAGAAAAATCCCTCATTCTGACAATAGTAGAAAAAGACTATTCTTTAGGAGCTGAATTTGAGGAAAGACTCTCTTAAGAGTCATAATCTGCCCCCAATGCAAGGGAATAAGATAAATACAATCCCATTGTAAATCCTTTCCTTCAGACTGGGAATTAGAATTAGACAGGGAAGAATTATTTTTTTCTTTTCTTTCAAAGACTGAAATGCTTTCAACAATCCTTTTACTCCCAGCCAGCTATCCACCTTTTTAGAGGAAAAATGTCTAGACTTATACTTTTTTCTTCTACTAGACACATCAGAAAAAGAGTGTCTCAACAGATGGTCCCTGCCCAAGGGAAGAATCTACTCAGATGAGTACAGTGAAGGAGCATCCCTTGATACCTTCCCCAAAGCCTGCAATGGTGGTTCTTATTCTCCTAGCAAAGGCAACTGTACATCTGAAGAGGACATGTCTGACTCCCCGTGAAGAGTGGTATCTCACAGATTACACCAGAAGGATTTGGGGAAAAAGATGAATGGTCCAAGAAACAACTAATGGCCACAACAGTTGCCCATCAGTGGCTAAAACAAGAAGGAAGCTGAACTGAAGAACAAAGTTTCATGAAAAACTTTTTTTCTTTTTGCAGCAGAGGGAAGGTTCAGCAGTCTTAGTAGAACCCTGGTACATCTCCTAGCTGTGAAAGGAGTCTCACATGTAGATAGCAGAGCCAAGAAGAGTTGGTGATACCTCCTAAAAAAATAGTTACTGAGGTAAATCTTTTCAGTGACAAGCACCAAACACACTTGCCCTAACCCCTCATAACAAATTAATGCATAAGCAGTGTACTTTTCCTCAAACTTAAAGAAAAAGGGAATCCCCACAGGGACTCAGGCATACAACCAAAAAGAGTATCTAATAAGTATTTAGTGGAGCCGAGATGGGTCGATCATAACTTATGACAGAAAAATAAATATTTTGTTTTACAAATTTACAAAGACCCCCGATAAGTAAATATACAAGCCCCAAACACAAAAACTTGAGGTAAATTATTATTAGTAAAGGAAAAACACAATTGTACACAGGAATGCCCTCAAAAAACTAAACAGTAAAAAAACTTTATGTGCTCACCATAACATTCCACCTGTGTTGTCCATTTTCATTATTCCTCAACAATTGGGTGCAGATCCAACCCTCAACATAGACTCTGCTGCTCGTTCCAGATCGTAGAATACTTGAACTCTCGAGTTTCTCCCTTTGCTCATGATACCCCACCGACGTAACATACCTCAGATCTAGTTTGTTGCCGATATAGTAGACAGAGCAGTAGAAAGTTAGAAAGGAATGGAAGCTGGAGTTCAAACAAGGAACAGAGGTTCCTACAAACCTCTTTGATCTCTTCAGAAGTAAAAGGATGGGGGTAGGTGGGTGGGGAGTTGAGGAAGAATGAAAATGGACAACACAGATGGAGCATTATGGTGAGTATACAACTTTTATCTGATGTTGACCATTTTCATTCATAGGTTCATAGGTTCATAGGTTCATACTAGGCTATCTGCCCAAGGGCATTTATAAGCCTAGCCCATAGTTATGTGGCTTTCGCCACCCCTTTAGTTTGAATAAAAACTATGCCTATCATTTTGCTGTGCCTCTGTCAAGCAGTGACACTGAAGTAATCCCTGGGGTATATCTGCAATCTCCCATCCATTGGTCAAGATTCCTCTTGAACAAGGCCAGAGAGGTGCTCTGCCTCACATGTACCGGGATTCTGTTCCACAACATAGGGAGTCTCTGGGTGATGAATCTGTCCCTCCAGCACGTTCTATTTATAACCGTGTCAAGGTTTAAGTCTCCCGCCCTTGTGGTTCTGAGGAATCTAGATTTTTTGAGGTGAAGCATATTCATCAAATCTGGGTTTGACATGGCCTTATATGTCAGGCACAGGTCACCTCTGAGCAAGTGGTATGAGACTGAATAGAGCTGGAGTTCTTTCAGTCGGGCAGCATAAGACATATTTTTGAGACCCTTTATCCTTTTGGTGAGGAACTTTTGGGGCCTTTCAAGCTGCAGCAGGTGTCTGGTCAGATACATTCGAACGGGCATTGTACTCAATCATAGGTCTAATGAGTGATGAGTACAGGGGACGATGACCTCCTTGATCTAGATGTGAATCCCTTCATGATCAGGTGGGCGATATAGAAGGTTTTCCTAACTACTTTAGCAACATGAGTGTCAAGCGAAGGCTACTGTCAACCTGGGTCCCCAGATCCCTGATGACTTTTCTGTGCTCAGTGGATTGCCACCTATATGGTAGCTAGGGGTAACCTTGTTTTTCCCAAAGGGTATGACTATGCATTTTTGGCGTTTAACTTCAGGCCATGGCTCTGGCACCAGTTATCCATTTCTGTGAGGCCCTTCTGGAGGATATCTGTGTCAGATGTGTTTTCGACTATGGCGCCAGTTTGCAGTCATCTGCAAACTTTGTCAGCCATAACCCTCCTGTGTTTGCTTGTACTTCAGAAAAGTAGATGCCGAACAAGAGTGGACCCAGGACTGAGCCCTGTGGGACACCACTTGTGACAGGCTTTGAGTCTGACATGGCTCCAGCAACTCTGACCCTGTGGGTTCTGTCACTTAGCCAGTTTGCAACCCATCTTGTGATGTATGGGTTTACATTCAAGCTGATGAGTTTTTCGATGATACCTGAGTGGGGTATTGTGTCGAAGGCCTTTGCCAGGTCGAGGTAGGCTGTATGGACTGCCTTTCCCTCATCAATGGCCTTGGTGACTGTCTCGAAAAAGTCAACCAAGTTTAAGAGGCAGGATCTGCCTTTGACAAAGCCAAACTGGGTTGGATCCAAAGTCTGCAAGTTCCCTATGTCTTTATTTATGAGTTCCATTATGATCCTCTCCATGGCTTTGCAGATAAGGCTTGTCAAGCTAATGGGCGGTAATTTCCAGGGTCTGTGGAGGCACCGCCCTTATGAAGTGGGACCACAGTCGCCGTGCGCCACTCCTTGGGTGCGTATCCTGAGGTGAGGCTAAGATTAAACAGCTGTCCTAACTGTGGGTTTAATTCCTCGTTGAGTTCGTGAAGCACACAGCCGGGGACACCATCCGGTCCCATGGATGCTGTGTTTTTGCCTTAGTGAGGGCAGTTCTCACCTGCGCGTTGGAGATGTTTGCGGGGCTACAATCCTCTGGAATAGATATCTCTCCTTTTGGGGGAGGGGAGAAGTTTGCACTGAACCTGTCAGCCAGTATGTTGGCAATGTGTGTAGGTTCAGTAATTTTCACATCATTTTGAACTAATTCTGAGCATATCTGGGAGTTTCCTCCTAGGTTTCTAACATAGCTAAAGAAGACCTTATGATTCTCTTTAGAGTCCTTGGCGATTTTTCTCTCAAAATTTGCCTTGGATGATTTTATGAGAGCTCTTAGTTCTTTACTTATAATGATCAAAGGTGTCTTACCTTTCAAGGATTTTGCTCTATCTTGTAGTAGCTTCCTCCTTTTGTTGTAGAGCTTGTTTATGGCTGGGGTCCACCAGACTGGACGCTTGCCTTTGGTACAGAGAGTCTTAGTTTTGTTTGGGATTGCCTGATCCATGCAGTCCTGTAGGTGCTGGTAGAAGGCATTTGTAAGTGATTCAGCGGTTTGAGTAATGTTTACCACTGGCTCAGGGGCCTTAAAGGAGACCACACTAGTTTTTAGAAGTGTGAAATCGGCTTTTGAGAAGTTTTTCACTGTGGTCTTTTTTGTTTCAGGTGGGGGCGGGATGAGGACCTCCAGCGAGATTAGTTTATGATCTGATCTCACCAGTGAGGGGTATACTTCCGGTGTTGAACATTTTGATCCCATGTTCGTGATGATGAGATCAAGTATGTTTTCTCCTCTTGTGGGGATGGTGACTAGTTGTTCCATGGCATTTGAGTTTATGAACTCCAGGAATCTTTGGGTTAGAGTGTTCGGGCTTGAGTAGTGTTCCCAGTCTATATTAGGGTAGTTGAAGTCACCTAGTATGATGGTGTTTGGAGATACATTTATCCCTCCAATGTTTTCAGGAAGGCCATGTGAGGTTCCTGAGTTTGAGAGGGTGGCCTGTAACATGCTACAAATTGCAGAGCAGTCTTGCCTATGGTTAATTGCACCTGGATGGTCTCCGATGCATCGTGCGTTGCCACCAACCTTGAGGTGTGAGTGTCCTTTATGAATATGGACACCCCCCTCCTTTCTTGGTGTTGTCCGGATTTTGGGGCCGGAACGCATGATATGAGGTGAAACCTGTTAGTGCTGGGGTGCTCTCAGGAGCCTTGAACCAGGTTTCTGTCACAGCACAGACATCGATGTTCTCCATATTGAGAAGGGCCTCGAGTGCGTGCATCTTGAGATTGAGACTTCTGGCATTGAGCAGCATTACCCTCTCAGCAGTTGGGATAGAGTCCCCAGCTACATAAAGCCCAGGAGGCCTCTAAGGAAGGATATTCCAGAGCACCACAGAGCCAAATACTGCTCTTCCTCTACAGACCAGATTCAAGTTTGTAATCAGCAATAAAGGTATGAGGATTAGCCCAAGTTGCAGCTGCACAAATATCATCTAAGGAAGTTCAAGAGAAAAAGGCTGATGAAGTCACCATAGGCCTCATGGAATAGGGTCTTGGAGATTTTGGTAAAGGCAAACCCACTTTCTCAAACAAAGGTAATACAATCATTTGGCCAAGATCTGTTTAGATACTGATTTCTTAGTTTTGAATCAGAAAAGGAAACAAACAATTGTTCAGATTTTCTAAAATCTTTGGTTCTGTGAAGGTAGAAACATAAACTGTGTGTGGGCATACAAGAGATGTAACATATTCTTTGTTTGAAAAGTTAGGAAAGAAGATTGGAAGATTGATGACCTGATTAATAATTGATTCCAGCACCACCTTTGGCGAAAAGGAAGGAAGGATCGGTCTATAAGGAAACTATCCTTGTAAAAAATTAAATAAGGAGGTTTAGAAGAAATGCTTGACATTCAGACACTCGTCTGACAGAAGTGATAGCAACTAAGAAAACAGTTGGCCAGGTCAAAAGCTTCAGATCAGACTTAGCTGATGGTTCAAAGGGAGGGTAAATCAAGGCCCTTAGAACACTATTTAAATCCCAAGGAGGTGGATGCTCCTTTAAAGGAGGTCTAAGTAAGTAGGTTTCCATGAGAAAGGTTTTACAAAGCTTTGAGAAAGCTAAGACAGAATTATCTACTCCAATATGAAAGCTGGAAATGGCTGCTAATTGTACTTTGAAAGTTGAGGAGCTAGCACCCTCATTGAAAATTGTGGCTAAAAATCAAGGACCTTTGAAATCAGTGCTGAAAAGGGATCTAAATTCTAAAAAATAAATCTTTTCCATTTACTTTTGTAATTTTTTTCTAGTGAAAGCTTTATGGGAAGATAAAATGTAACAGATGAGGAGGAGAGCTTGGGCTAACAATCAAAGGAAATGGAGAAACCATGTGGTAATTCTGAAGCCTGATATGTCCAGATGAGTCACGCTTGTCTGGTGAGACAAGAGGTATGGAGCTGGAGCCAGAATCCAGGGTGGATGTAGAAGATGAGGCCAAAGGAAGGTTAACCAGATCTGACGAGGACTGTAAGGGGCAATGAGGATAACTGTGCTCTTCAATCGAGATGCTTTCTGGAGAAATTTGTAGATGAGGGGTAATGGGGGATAAGCATAAAGGAGACTGGAGGGCCAAACATGTAGCAGACCATCCCTTGGTGACTCCCCCCAGTGGAGGGATGAGAGTAAAGAACCTGTTGAAGGGAGATGTGAAAAGGTCACAGCATGGTTGGCCTCATCAACCGAAAATCATCTCTGCTATGTTGATATTGAGGGACCACTTGAGAGGCATCAGAATGGACCTGCTTAACTTGTCTGCAATTACACTGGATTTCCCTAGGATGTGTATTGCTATCAGAAAGTGACTGGAATATATCACCAATTGCTATACTCTCATAGCTTACAAACAGGGTAAGACCTGGTTCCTCCTTGTTTGTTGATATACCAGTTGGAAGAGTGTCTTGGAAAGTCTGCAATGCTAGGACAGCTGTCATCTCCTGAACACTGATATGCATTTTGGCCTCATCAGGGGAACAAGTGCCTTGGACTGTCCTTCCCAAGAAGTGCCCCCCCATTCGAGCTGGGAGGCATCCGTGGTTATTGTGGCTTTGGGTTGAGGAAGAACAAAAAGATGGATTTTGTGTATTTGATTGGAGTGGATCCACCAGAGAAAGCAATTCTAGCAAGCATGTGTTATTTTGACTGGCCTGGATATAGGGTGTTGTAGAACAGACCACTGATTTGAGAAAGTCCATTGAAGGATTCAAATATGGACCCTGGCCAACGTTACAAGAGTGATTGCTGCTGCCATGGATCCCAAAGCTTGGAGTATCAGAGGAGTTGAGAGGGAATAATTTTGAACAACCTTTTTGACGTGGAATTGAATAGTTTGTATCCGAGAAAGAAGAACAGAAGCTGTTTGGGTAGCTGTATTCAAATGAGTACCAATGAAAGTCTAAGTTGGAATGACCTGAGATTTTATGAAACTGACAGATATTCCCAGAAGGGTGCACAGCTGGAGTAAATTGTCCCTTGCTTGAATCAGTTGATGCCTGGTTGGAGCAGTTAGGAGGCAATCATCCAGATATGGAAAAACATAGAATCCCAGCAGTCTCAGGTGAGCTGCTATTACTGCCATGTACTTGGTGAATGCCTGGGGGCTGTGGTGAGACCAAAGGGCATGACTGGCTCCCAGCTGGAAGCATAGATATATTATGGATCACCTGTTCATTTTGATATGATAGTATGCATCTTGAAGATCTACTGAGCACATCCAGTTGTCCTTGTGCAGAAATGGCAGAATGAACTGAGCCATGACCATCTGGAATTTTGTGTACTGAACCAATGGATTTACCTTGCCAAGATCCAAAATTGGTCTCAAGCCCCCTGTCTTTGCTGTCACTAAAAAAAATCTTGAATTAGTTCTGGTATCTCTCTGGTCTGGGGAGGAACACTTGGATGACTCTTTTCTCTAGCAGTTTTTTTTTTATCTCTAGAGAAGCTGCTTTCATCTGACTGGGTGGAACATTGGGGATTTTCTTTGGAACTGAAGGCAGGGGTTGGGAAAATGGTATGATATAACCACTGGATATCCTCTGCACCCATGAATCTTTTGTGATATTTAGCCAGTCTCTCTGGGCAGGGATAGATGACCCCCTGACTGCCTCCAGAGACAGTCAGGCATCCATTCAGGAGAGCTGACTAGACCTGTTTGAGAAAAAATTTCTAGATCCTTGTGTTCCTCCTCCTCTCTGCCCCTGGGGAACTGTGTCCACATGTATCTTGAATGGGACCCAGGGATTTCTTGAACTACATCTTTCTATTATTTCACTGGTTCCTAGAAAAGAACTGTTGAAGAGCAGAAAAATGTACACCCACAACAGACAGGGTCATCCCTTGTTGTTCGCACCAAGAGAGTGTGTCTTTGACTTTGGGGTCACCAAAGAGGCTCCATCAAATGGTGCATTAATGAAAGAAGATTTGAAGGGTTCAGCAAAATCATACAAGTGCATTCAGGCATGTCTCCTAATGGAAATACCTGAATTCATAGCCTGTGAGGCACTTTCTGCAGCATGAGAGATCAGTCTCATGGATGAATCGGAAATAGATTTAAGGGTAGCCTTCTGCAAGAAACAGTATTCCCTTCCTTGGAATATATGGACCCAGAGAGAGATCTGGTAAGCTCCTTGATCAAATATCTTTGAAGTCTATTAAAATGTAACAAATAATTCAGTGACCTAAGAGTGAAGGTCAATGAAGCAAACACATTCTTCCCAAATCTGTCAAGCACCTTAAACTCCCTATTAGGGGGTGTAAACAGAGGAACTCTGTTCTGCTAGTTCATTCCTCGTGGCCGCCGTAACTACCATGGCATCAACAGGTACTCCTTTACTCCAGTGTGAATGGTCTTTTGGTAGTGCAAGGATTTTGTATGGTCTCTTGGGTACAGACTGAATGGTGTCTGTTTTTTCCGCACCTGCCAAGAGACCAAATCTTTAAGCTCATTGGCAGGGGTAGTTACCAAGGAGGTACATGGGCCAGCCTCAAAAGCCTCCAGAAACACTGATTCCTCTTGGGAGGGGTTATCTGAGGACCAACCACCACTTGTTTAAGGAGTTCCAAGATGTCTTCAAAAGGGACATCAGTAGGTGGCGACAGGGGGACCCTTTGCCTTCATCAAAATCAGCGTCTTGAGTGACAGACGCTTGTGGGGAGTCTAAGTGCCTCCTCTTGCATGCTCTCTTCTGAGGGACCTCCTCAGTGGGATGCCCTGGGGATGCATTAGAAGAGATAAAGATACTCTGATGGGTGGACTGCAGACTGGCTCGTGCTGGCTGTCCTGGTAGAATGGATGAACAAGGCTCTGTACACAAACTCAAATGAAACAAGGAAGCCTGATCTGAGGAGGATGGGATTGTCTGATCGCTAGGCATAGAGAATACTCTCTCCACTACCTCAAATGTAGAACACCTAGGGGTAATCTGTAATCTGGCTACCTAAATCTTACCTTTCCCCCAGGGTATGTAACTGTGGAACCAAGAATATGTCTTCCAAAGTCTGACTCAAATCTACAGCCACAGGAAACCATGCTTCAGACTTGTATAAGCAGAAGCAGAATATTAATTCAGGTCATTCAGTTAGTTAACAAAGTTACTGTAATCTGTCTGTTGGAACAAACCCTTCAATTTTGACTACTACCTACGAGGACTCTGAAAATTTGTTCTGATTGTGAACGTTAGAAAGTAAAGGTACAGTTCATTTTTTTTAGTTACAGCAGTCAGACTAGTTAGCTAATGCATGATATTTTCGAAACATTATCTGGTTACTAAAATGTTTATTTTTTTATTCATTATGCACATTCTGTACTATTTGCATATTTATTTATTTATTTGACATTTGTTGACTGTGTTAGTCCGATTGAGCCGAAGCCCTTTTTCAGCAGAGGCCCGGGGAGAAAAGCTCCACAATTGCAAAATTAAGAATATAACAATATAGCAATTATAAAAACAATTAGCAATTATAAAACAAGCATAAAAACAGAACACAGATACATCAAAATTAAGAGAATAATACAGGTATGCAGTACATGATCAGCAAATCCATACAGTATATACATATTTACATCAATAAAAGCAAGCTGAAACAATCTTTTCTGAGAACTGGACTTGAAATTGCCTCACTAAGATGTGCTGTACAGGTGAGGTGATTGGAGAGAGAAAACTTCTAGTGTAGCATAGTGAATATGAGAAAGATAGGAATTAGGTGAGAAGGAGGTGAGGAGTATGGTGTGATGATAAATGGAAAATGAATGGAAAATGTTTTAAATAATTTATTTCATTTCAAGTAAAGAGTTTATTATTCACCTTCAAATACTTTTGGTCAGTTTATTTTTAACTGAAGGGTTTATGCATTTTACTGCTATATTTTCAACTATGTGTTGTCTGCCCTTTGAAAGGTGACTACTCAGAGCTAACTGCTATTTTTAGATATATAAAGGTTGTCTTAATTTAGCACTAAACAGTAAAGTGTTTTTGTTTTGTAAGTTTTGACTAACTAATGAAAGAGGTACAGTAAAATGTGAAGGAGGGGGCGGTGGTAATGAAACATTATAATTCGTCCAGTTCTAAAAAATAGTGTTTGTGTGTGTGTGTGTGTGTGTGTGTGTGTGTGTGTGTGTGTGTGTGTGTGTGTGTGTGTGCAAAATAATAATCAAGTTTCAATTACTGTTGGTAAGGTTGCACTAGAATGCACTGGACTCAGTCTGAGGTGGGTGAAATACTGGGGAACATGTGATTACACCTCTGAACTGTAGTTCATAAATTCATCTGGGTGTGGCAGAGTTTGGCTGTTACCCAAGGCATCTGTGTATATGTGCCATATACTATAAAGAACACTTGTTTTTTGCATATTACCTAGTACTCGGTGTGGTTTCAAAACCCATAAGGCTGGTTCCGGCACACTTAACAATGATGACAGAAGTGTGGGAGTTAAAGCCCATATAACCCTGCCCATTACACCCATGTATAGTTTACATTTTTTTCTTAATAAAATTTTTTATTGAAATCAAAACTGAAATATACATAGTTATTAAAATAACTGTACAGATTTTTGATACATTACATAAAAATAAAAAAAGAATGGTATAATAAACAATAATACCATAAACTATATACAGAAATGTTCACTGTACAAGAATGACATATTACTGTTAGGCTAATAGAAAAAGGATTTGATTTTACATTCAGGTTATTGGTTTTCTAATAGTTCAGATATACTCTTCCAATATTTATATGTTGTATTCCTTGAGGATCTAGATCTAATTGTCAACATTTCGAGTTTAGAAACATCCTTGAGAAGATCTTTAAAATTTTGAAAAGATGGACTATGTGAAGATTTCCAATTTTTTGTGACTTCTTTCCTGGCGATGGACAATATAGACCATAAGATTGAATATTTGCTGGGTTTTATACATTTCGGGATTGGAGTGTTAAACAGAATAAGTAATTTAGTAATAATAAAATTATCTGTAAAGATTGCTTGTAAGACGTTATTAACATCTTCCCAAAATTTCTTTAAAAGTGAGCAGTCATAAAATATATTTATCCAGTCTGCATTAATTTCCTTCCTACATCTCCAACATAAAACACTATCTTTAGTTATCTTGCTGATATTATGAGGTGTAAGGAATGATCTATTTAAAAATCTCCAGGTGAAAATTTTCCATTTGTGTGAAGATGTGAAGATGTTGTTTTACCAGCAGATTGAAGAATATTTAATTTATCCTTATCTGAAGGATGGGCATTATTAGTGGTGGTAAAAAATTCCCAGTAATTATCTGTGTATATATATATATATATATATATATATATATATATATATATATATATATATATATATATCCAAGTCTGATTTTATTGCTTTATATATGAGTGAAAGACTAACTTTCAGTGAAATGTTCTGTTGAGTTAAGAGAGTTAAAAGCTGTATCAGACTAGGAATTGAGGTTTTAATTGAAGGAGGGATTAGATTGAGTTTACGCTTGATGTATTTCCTTGCTTCTTGTAGGTCTAGCCATAGTACTGAGTCAAAATTATTCTCTTCTATAATAGTATTAAGAGCTTTTAATTTGTGGTTGTTCATCAATGGATGCCATGCTATGAGGCTCTTTTGTTTAAATAGTGACATTTTCTGATAATCTACTGTAAACATAATCCCTTGTGTATAGGCGATGGGGAAAGTAAGAAATATC
Source organism: Protopterus annectens (assembly GCF_019279795.1). Classification (NCBI taxonomy): domain Eukaryota; kingdom Metazoa; phylum Chordata; order Ceratodontiformes; family Protopteridae; genus Protopterus; species Protopterus annectens. Next base: position 1,391,731,359 of record NC_056729.1, read on the forward strand.
CAGCTTTCATATCTTTTATGTCTAAGGATGAAATTTTTAAATGACCTTAAAATTAGAGTTATGTAGTTAGATTTAAATGTTTGGGTGTAATGGAACGAAAAATATTCTTTAAGTCTCCAAATAAAGGTGTTATTCATTAAGTATAACATATGAGTATCATTTTTTGGAGATTGAGATAGACAAAGTAAAAAATCTTTCCATTTTGTTGAATATTTACCATCAATTAACTGAGTGATTGATTTGATTACTGAAGAAATTGAATAAAGTTCTAGGTTGGGTAAAGCTATACCTCCATTATCTCAGCTATACATATGGGTTGATAGAGCAATTCTGGGTTTAATTGGATGCCAAAGGAATTTTTTAATCATCGTGTTAAACTTTTTGATTACTAAATGTGTTGGAGTATAGAGATGGACTGAATTATGTACAAGATTTTGGGGAGTAATACCATCTTTATAATTGATAATTTCTCATCCATGGAGAATTTTATTTTAGACAATCTAGTTATTAAATTATCTATGTTTGCAATACTTTTATTAAAGTTCAGTTTTATAATATCTTTTATGCTGCTAGTAATAATTATGCCTACATATGTTATTTGTTTAGATTGTGCTATATATTTCATAAAATTATCTTGTATATAAATTTTCTTTTGACCAACTAAAAGAATTTGTGTTTTATTGTGGTTAAATTTAAGGCCTGAGTTCCTTTGAAAAAGCTCCATATTGTTAAATAGTTCTGACAATGATGGGTCTTTGCCACCCAGTGTAATCAGAATGTCGTCTGCAAACATCTGAATTTTTGATGTTTCATTAAAACCCAATTCATATCCCATTATTTTATTTATTTATTTATTTATTTATTTAAATGTGTTGACCGGGAGTGTCCGACTGGACGTGGGTCCATTTTCAGCAGAGGCCCGGGGAGAAAAGCTCCACAGTAAAATAAACAGACAGTAGTTACATTGGATTACATAGTGATTAACAATTTAACATAGAAATTACTTGCAACATATTTACAGATGAAGAACATAGTACATCAGTAGACAACTAGAATCTTTATCTGTGAAGTATATAACAGGCATTAACAAATGTAACAATGAGAAGTTCCTGCTGTATAATAAGTACTAGGCTTATGAGCATCTGAGCTTGCTATCATCAAGGTAGTTAGTGGAGGTGAAAGAAAGGTAGCAGTTGGATGGGGTGGATGATATTAGAGTGGGAGTTGCAAGGGCATAGCCAGCATGTTTTTAGGTGCGCTTTTAATAAAGTTTTGAAGTTGGTGCATGATGGTATGGAGGTAATTGTGGGTGGGAGTGAGTTCCATAATTTGGCTATGGCACAAGAGAATAGTGCTTCACCAGCAGAGTTATTGGCTTTAGTGATCTGCAAGTGATTTTTGTTGCTGGATCTTAGTGGTCTGGTGGTGCGATATGGTTGGAGTAGATTCTGGAGGGATGGGACATTTAGTGGATGGTTTACTAGTTTGTGGGTGAGTGAGAGTTGATACCACTGAAGGAGGTGAGGGAGTTCAAGCCAGCCCAGTTCAGCAAGTGAGAGACAGTGGTAACTACGGTAGGATGCCCCTGTGGCAAATTTTGCAATTTTGTTGTAGCAGGTCTCTAGCTTGTTTAGATCACATTGCCTTAGGTTGGTATATACTGGAGAGGCATAAAGTAGGTGGAGATAAGGTGGGAATTTGCTATTGAAATCTTTGCTGCTTTAGTGAGAAATTGTTTATTTCTGTATAATGCTCCTAGTTTTTTGTGGACTTTTTTTATGGTCATGGATATGTGAATGTCAAATTTTAGTTTATTGTCTATTTCCACTCCTAGCAATTTGGTGTGTTCAGTTGGGTATATAGTGTTGTCTTTTGCTGTGATGTTAAAGTGAGAGTTGTTTTGAGTATGTTTGGTGGGTTGGAAAATGAGTAGTTTAGTTTTGTTTGGGTTGAGTATTAATTGGGCATCGGATAACCATGTTTCAACAGAGGAAAAGGCTTCCTGTGTGACTTTTTGCAGTTTGGGTAGGGACTGGGCTGAGCAGATGATGGTAGAGTCATCTGCGTATTGGATGAGTGTGCCATGTTTGGTGGCAGAGGCTAGAATATTGGTGTAAACAGAGAAAAGTAGGGGTCCAAGGATGGATCCTTGGGGAACACCTATGGAGACAGGTAGTTGGGGAGATATGTCATTCTGCCATACAACGGATTGTTGGCGGTCAGACAGGTAACTCTGAAACCAGTTGGTGACTGATTGTGAGAAGGATAGGTTATTGAGGACAGAGATAAGTTGTTTGTGTGGGACCATGTCAAATGCTTTAGATAGGTCTAGGAAAGTAGCAGAGGAGAGATAGCCATTGTTTTTATGCTGAAGGATAGTGTTTGTAAAGGAGAGTAAGGCAGTGGTGGTGCTATGGTTTGGTCGGAAACCATGCTGAGTACTGGAAAGGAGGTTGTTAGTAAGGAGGTAGTGTGAGACCTGAGAGTGTATGCATCTCTCTAGTATTTTGGAGAGTGGAGAGAGAATAGCTATGGGGCGGTAACTGGTTAGTTCTGCAGAGGGTCCGCCTTTTGGAGGGCAATTATATGTGAGACTTTCCACAATGTGGGAACGTAACTTTCTGACAGAGATCGGTTAATCAAGATGGATACTGGGTAGGCCAGAGCATCAGCTGCGATTTGTAGGTATTCACTTGGGAGGTTGTCTGCTGCTAATTTGGTGGGTTTAAGTTTAGTTAAGAGTTTTTTTATGTTGGAGATAGGTACAGGAGAAAAAGAGAAGGCAGTGGGGAGATTACTAGTTGAAGGTGTGGGTTGGAGGGGAGGGGGGTTGTGTTGTTTAGCTAGTGATAGTATGGTTTGGGTGAAGTGTGTGTTGAATGAGGTAGCAATATTTTCTGAGGAGTGAGGGATGTTAGGAGGACGGGTACTGACTTTACGTGGGTGGAGGATGGAGTTTATGGAGGACCAGAATTGTTTGGGGCTGTGTTGTGAGGAGTCTAGGGCAGACTGGTAGTATTGGAATTTGTCCCATTTTATTAGCTTTTGACTCTATTGCGTAGTTCTAGGAATTTCTGTCTAGCTGCGGGGTTTTGGTTTTGCCAGTGCTCCCAGGCTTTATCCCTGTTTTCATTTCTGACTTAGTGGTTTTCTGTAGCCATGGGGAGGGTTGTGCTTTGGTTCTGGAAAATCTTATGGGGGCATGGTAATTAAGGATGTTCAGGAAGGTAGTATTAAAAGATTCAACTGCGTCATCTAGACTGAGGTACTTTAGAGCATGCCAGTTACATTCTTTGAGGGATGAGATGAATGTGAGTGGGTTAAAGTTTATTTTTTTACGTATCTGACGATAGATGACAGGTTTAGCTTGGTACAGGTATTTTTTGAGTAGGAATGTTGGGGAGTGATCACTGAGGCTATCTGATAAGCAGCCTGTTACATATGACTGGGGGTTCTTACTGACTAGTATCCAATCCAGGGTGGAGTGCTTGCTGGAGTTTTTATTTATCCTTGTTGGTGACTGGACTAGTTGGGTGAAGCCATGAAGGTGTACATGTTGAGTTGGATTGTTGCCAGAACAGGATTGCCAGTCAATATTGAAATCACCTAAGATGATAGTTTCTTGGGGGAGATGGTGGGTAGACCAGCTGAGGAGGTTTTCTAGTGGAGGGATGTTTTGGCCAGGTGAGAAGTAGCATCCAATTATGTTGATGGTTTTGTTTCGGTTAATTTTGAGGTTGGTATATATTATTTCTTCATTGCCTATTTGTGGAGCTGATGATTTTAAGATCTGGATGTTTAGATGTTGTTTAAATATTATAGCTACACCACCTCCTTTTTTGTTTAGCCGGTCTACTCTTAGTATGCCGTAACCTGTAGGGAGTATTTGCTCACTGGTAATGTGAGGTTTTAGCCAGGTTTCTGCCAGGACGACTATATCTGGGGAGTATAAGTCTATGGTGGCATGGAGTTCATGGACTTTGTTGGATATACTTCTAATATTTAGTCTTAGTAGAAGGAAGTCACTTGGCTTTCTATTGGCTGTAATATGGGAGAAGGTGTGATTTTTAGTCTGATTATGAGGATTGGGGTTGGAGATGGTAGGGCCAGGGTTGGGGTGGATTTCTCCACTTAGGGCTAGTTTTGATATGCATGAGATTATTAATTTTCTCAGTTTTTGAATGTGTTTGTTTATAAGGGAAATTTTATGATTGTTCTCTGTGGGTAATAGGTATGGTGGGAGGGTTACTATGTTAAGTTGTAGGGATGCTTTACATTTGAGTAATATAGTTGGTAGAATATGTGGGGGGTGCATATGGATGGTTCTTGAGCTGGTGGGAGGGGAGCTGAGTATGGGTGAGACATGGGTGGTGGTGTGAGTAGTAGTACAGTGGTAGTGGTTGATTGGGGGAATGATGGAGCTTTGGTAGGATGTAAGATATGCAAGGAGAGTGCATGCAGTGAGCAAAGGAAAGGTATGCTTGTACATGTCAGTTGAGGAGGTGTGATAGTAGTGGGAATATGGAGGAGGTAGTGGTGGGTTAGCGCTGTGGTTGGCTATTGGAAAGATGGGAGGGGTTTGAGTGCAATAAAGGTGGGACCACTGGGGGCGGGAGAGAATAGGGGGCAGGGTGGGGAGCTGGCGGTAGAGACCCTGTTAGGTTCTTGTATGAGGGGCTGGAAACAATCACAAAGCAAGACAAGTATGTGTTAAGAACAATCACAATTGACCAAGGACTGCTCTGAAACTGTAAGTCTTGTCTTAATTTCTCAGGTGGAAAACCAGGATAACCTTGTATCAGTAGGCTACTGTGGTATAGTTTACATAAACAAACACACAGTATTGATCAGTTATGGATACTATTTGCTAACAGAAGGGAATAAGAGAAAGTGGAAGATGTGTGTAGTGGTGGTGGTGGGGGGGGGCTGCTTACAGCCAAAGCACAGTGCTCTCCAGGGGAAAATGAAGATTGGCTCAAACAGTTAGACACATACTCAAAGTTAACTGTAGCTGTTTGCAGACAGTTCAGACCCAGACTGCACTTTTCTTATAGGAATGTTAAAGGTGGTACCGCAGTTGAATACTTAAGAGCGGTGTTAGGTCTAGAAAAGAAGAGTACAGAGAGGAGTAAGCACTTTTGAGATGGTAAATATATATTATAAAGATTATAAAAAACACACTGAGCAAATAGCTACCACATGCAATGTCCTGAACCACTACTTAGTATATGCAGATACTGAGCCAATTGGAAGAACATTAGAAAACAAAAAACAGACAGTTATGCAGCTACAGATAAAAATATAGCGAGCAGCAATCTGTCGTGGTTCTCTAATGTGATTCTTTCCACCAGTAACAGCACAAACTTATAGAAATAATTTAGACACTAGTATGAGCTGTCTACACACAACACTATTACATGAATAACATTAGTGAACAAGGTGCAGCTATGCAAATAGACCATACATACTATTATACTAGTAACAACTTGGTGCATGCCATAGTAACATCAAAAATAAAGCATAAAACATATTAGATGTCTAACACAATTCAACATAAACATATACAGCTGTAAAATGTCTAATACAATTCAACATAAATAGGCATTTACAGTTGTAAAACACTTACTTATATTAGCGTTATCCCTTATCAAGTTTGCCCAAGGTTCCATGATTAAGGTGAATAAAAGAGGGGACAGCGGGCAACCTTGTTTAGTGCCTTTTACTATTGGTATAGATTGAGAGATATTAGGACCTATTTTAATGTATGCATGACAACCATTATATAATTGAGTAATAAGGTTTACAAAATGCTCCGAAAAATTAAGTTCCCCCAAAAGAATGAGGAGATAATCCCAATTAATTGTATCGAAGGCGCAATTTATATCTAAATTAATTATAGTTAAATGTGTTTTTAAAATCTTTACTGATTCAATTAAGGTTAATATTCTCTTAATATTGTCTTTAGAGGTTCTATTTATTATGAAACCTGTTTGATCTGCCTCCACTAGATTAGGAAGAAAATTTTTGAGTCTATTAGCATATATAGACATAAATAGTTTGTAGTCTATATTTAGTAGGGATATAGAGCTATATGAGTTACATTTAGTGGGATCTTTGTCCTGTTTTAGAATAGGGGTTATAAAAGTATATTTCCACAATGGTGGGATGAAGTTTTTAGTTTGTACTATGTTAAAAACAGCATGTAAAACTGTGATAGCTTTATTAGGTAAAATTTTATAAATTTCTGGGATGATGTCATCATTTCCCAGAACTTTGTTTTGTTTAAGGCAGTTGAATGTCTTTGAGAGTAATCTGTATATCAAGTAATTCAGCTTGCTCTTCTGTTAATTTTTTCTTTGAGTTTTTACTAATGAATGCCCATATGTCTTTTTTTGGATTTAATAATTTGTAAGACTGATTAAGATTATGAAAAAAATTCTCTGAATTCGTTTAGTATATTATGTAAACCAGAGACCAGACCATTTTCTTCTTCTGTGGTGAGAAAATGTCATTAATATGGTTAAATTTATTTAATATTTTAGTTTTGTTGGCTAGAATATTCATGGATCTAGGATTCGATGAAAATGTAATGAGTTTAAATTTCTCTAAGCTAATCATGGAATATTTCAAGATACTTTTTGTTTAAAGAATTTATTTCTTTTTTTGTCTTTGTCATCTTTGTTTTTTAAAAGATCAATGTTCAATTTGTCAAGATTAGATTGTATTTCTTTTAATTCTTTATCCCACATAAGTCTTTTTTTATATACCAATTAGTTATTCTACCATATAAGTAGGATTTCATTGCGTCCCAAATAAATACTTCGGATGTATCACTAGCTGTGTTAAGTTCTATGAAGTTATGTACTTCTTCGGATAAGAAAGCTTTAAAATCATTTAGTTTAGTGATATATGCTGGGATTCTTTTTATCTGTACATTAGAAGTTGAGTCGATATTTATATCAAAGGTTATGGAGTTATGGTCAGAAAGGGGACATGTAATTACATTTACTCTAGTTAAAGAATCAACCAAGTTATTAGAAACAAAGGCTCTGTCTATCCTAGAATACGAATTATGCCTGTATGAATAGAACATGTAGAAAAGAGAGTTAGGGTCTGCATAATTATTTACATCTTTTAGCAGGAGAGAATCAGAAAATTCTTTCAAAAGTCTAGCCGTTGACGAGATTTTTCTTTACCAATAAAGGTAGAGTCTTTGCTATCAAAAATACAGTTAAAATCACCGACCAAAATGATATTACCTTTAGAAAAATGTAAAATGTGTTCTGTGTGTTGCTGTGCTGATTTAAGTCCAAAGCCAGGAATCCGGTATGTATTGATTAAAGTGAATATTTTGTTGTTAAATTCTATAATAATTGACGCTTACATACCTTTTTTATCTTGGTATGATTCTATTATTTTTGGTTTAGGTCATTTGTTCATAGGTTCATAGGTTCATAGGTTCATAGGTTTATACTAGGCTATCTGCCCTAAGGCATTTATAAGCCTAGCCCAAATTTTTGTGGCTTACGCCACCCTTTATATGAAAAAATACTGTGCCCATTAGTTTGTTGTGCCTCTGTCCAGCAGTGACACAGATATGATTCCCGGGGTAAACCTACGATCTCCCATCCACAGGTCTAGATTTCTCTTGAACAGAGTCATCGAGGTGCTCTGCCTCACATGGACCGGGATTTTATTCCACAGCATAGGGAGTCTCTGAGTGATAAATCTATCCCTCCAGCACGTCCTATTTATAGCCGTGCTAAGGTTTAAGTCACTTGCTCTAGTGGTTTTGGTGGATTTGGATTTTTGAGGTGGAGCATGTCCATTAATTCCGGGTTGGACATGGCCTTGTATGTCAGGCACATGTCACCTCTGAGCAGACGGTATGCGACTGAATAGAGCTGGAGTTTCTTCAATCTGGCAGCATATGACAGATTTTGGAGTCCCTTTATCCTTTTGGTGAGGAACTTTTGGGGTCTCTCCAATTGCTGCAGATGTCGGGTGAGATACATCCCGAATGGGGCATTGTACTCGATCATTGGTCTGATAAGTGAAGAGTACAGGGGAACAATGACCTCACTAGATCTGGATGTGAATCCCTTCATGATCAGGTGGGCAATGTAGAAGGTCTTTCTAACCACTTTAGCAATGTGAGTGTCAAAAGAAAGGCCACTGTCAACCTGGGTCCCCAGATCCCTGATAACCTCTTCTGTGCTTAGTGGATTGCCACCTATATGGTAGCTTGGGGTTACCTTGTTTTTCCCGAAGGGTATGACTATACATTTTTTGGCGTTTAACTTCAGGCCATGGCTCTGGCACCAGCTATCTGTTTCCGTGAGTCCCTTCTGAAGGACGTTAGCCATAATGTAACAACTCCCTTTTTTTCTTTGAATGTTCTGAACTGGCTAGAATAGAAAAGGATTTATAGACCAATTTAGAAATATCTTCTGATATCAAGTGAGTTTCTAGTAGAAATATTATTTGGGAGTTTTGCAATTTGAGGTATTTATTTAAAGATCTTCTCTTATTAGGATTGTTTAGACCATTAACATTGAGTGACAGACAATGTAAAGAAGTCATGAGGTAGTTTCCTTGTGTGATAATGCATATTGTCTATGCATTTATTACTCTTTTTTCTGTTTATGTATAAAAGATAAATGTAAGGAATACCACTGTTTGATATACTTAAAAATGATATAGAGGTAAAATCAAAGGTATATTAAAATAACTTTCAACTATGTAAGTTACAATGAACATCATAAACAACATTGTCAATAAAATGTAGCAAAAATTTTTAACAAAAAAAACACCCAAGAGCTTTCTGGAGTTTATAATTTACATTTTGTTGTTTACATTTATTTTGATAACCGTTTTGTTTATATCATGGACATATTTTCCTTTGGACCACACTGATAATGAAACTTCATAAAAGATATTAGTAGTTCACAAATGTAAATAAGTAGACATAGAGGCAGATAGGTAAACAAATAGGTAGACAGATAGATAGAAATACAGACACATGCAATGCAGCACAGCACAGATGGCACATGTTTTGATGCATTATTCTGACTACTGATAACAGGACATGTCCAAATCATTGCACTATCACTGTCTGAAAGTTTTTTTTTTGTTTTTTTTTTCTAGCAAACAGTTTTGGATAAATCTCTCATTTGTAATTTTACGAGAAAGTAGTTTAATGCTCTTATTAAAAGACTGGATAATGTAAAACAGCCTTGCCTTATCTAGCTAAAGGTAGAGGCAAGAGTGTTTTTAGGATTCAGTTTTAATTACAGCTACCCATCTTACCATGTTCAGGTTATTGCCATTTTAATCCCTCTGCCCATTATACTGTTATGTGGAAATAAAGTACAATTCTGCAAAAATATGCTCTGGTGGATAGACCCTGTTTTTCTGCCTCCTGATTACACACCCAGTCTTTAAACATACTAATTCCAAAGTTGTACCAACAACAACCCACCAGTCTGACGAGCCTGACCTGCAAGGCCATGGAACATATTATCATGCAACTTATAAAGAAAAACATTGGCAACCTTCAAACACTGGACCTCACAAAGTTTGGGTACATGAAAGGCCGATCTTGTCTCCTGAACCTGACTGACTTCTTTGAATCAGTCTCCAGAGCTGTGGACAAGGGTAAGGTGGTCCACACAGCCTATCTGGACCTCGCCAAGGTCTTCAACACAATCCCTCACTAGGGAATCATTGATAAACTTACTAAGCTTGGCATTAATCCCTATGTCACTCAATGGGTTGCCAACTGGCTTACTGACAGAACCCACATAATAAAAGTAGCCAACTCCAAATCCAGCTCCAGACAAGTGACAAGTGGAGTACCTCAGGGTTCAGTCCTGGGACTGCTCTTGTTTGGCATCTACTTCTCTGAAGTACAGGCCAACACTAAGGGACGCTGGCTAACAAAGTTCACAGATGACTGCAAATTGGGAGCCATTATTGAATCCCCAAATGATGTGGATATTCTACAAAAGGGTCTTACAGAAACAGATGCTTGGTGCCAGAGCCATGGGCTCAAGCTCAATGCCAAGAAATGTATAGTTATCCCCTTTGGGAGAAAACATGTACCTGTGAATTACCACATAGGTGGCAGTACACTAAACACTGAAAGTGTGATAAGAGACTTAGGGACACAAGTGGACAGTGGTCTCACCTTCGATAACCACACCGCCACAACAGTCAGGAAATCCTTCTATTTGGCACACCTCATCACTAAGGGCTTTTCATCCATAAAAAAAGGAGGTCATTGCCCCACTGTACTAATCCCTCATTAGACCCATTATAGAATACAACACCCCATTTGGTATGTACCTCTCAAGACATCTGCAACAACTGGAAAGGCCGCAGAAATACCTCACTAAAAGAATCACAGGCCTAAAGCAGATGCCCTATGCTGACCATCTAAAAAAACTCCACCTATACTCTGTCGCATACCGTCTACTCAGAGGGAATCTCTGCTTAACATACAAGGCCATGTCAAACCCAGGGCTGTTGGACATGCTACACTTAAAGAAATCCCAATCCCTCAGAAACACACTCCAGGGATCTAAACCTTGTCATCACAATGAACAAAACATGCTGGAGGGATAGATTCCTGACCCAGAGACTCTCCAGACTCTGGAAGAGACTGCCCATACATATCAAGCAGAGTGCCTCTTTGGCCCTCTTCAAAAGGAACCTTGATGATTGGATGGGAGATAGAAAATTCATCCCGGGGATCACGTCAGTCGCCCTGCTAGACAGGGGTCTAGGGAAGTAAATACTGTGGAAAGAAATAGCCAGGGAATTGTTATGGCAAGGCTTCTACAGGCCCTAGGGCCGATAACCTAGTACCAACCTATGAACCTATGGAGAAAAGTGAATAACTGTTTAAACTGGTAAAGGTTACTGGCTCACCTCTTCAGTCAGATCAGATATAAGGATATCAAGATCAGGAAATGGGGCTAAGGTACGTTTGTCATCAATAATTTAAATTTTTATGTTAGCTAAGATTTGAAGAAATTGTGCCAGAATCACCTCTCAAATTACTCTTCTGGAGCATTATCCAGACTGTCTGCCTTTTTAGCCACTAAAGCTTGACTGTTGGGAATCTGTGAATTTGTCTTTGATAAGCCCTTAAAGTGTTAAATAAAGTGAGATCTTGTGTAAGCTTATCCAAAATTATCAATTATGGTAACAGTCTCACTAAATGTAATGTCCCCAAGGAAGACTGAGAAGAGGTATCATCTCAGTACATATCTGAACAAATGATGGAATCAACCCATCATCCAGAATTCATACTTTTCCTCATATTAGAAAAGAAGGCGATCTTTTTTCCTTCTTCTGAAAATGATGATACAGGTGAAAATACCATTTGTTCCTATTCCACCATCATGGGTCCTATATCAGTAAAGAAATTAAGGATAAGATTCTGCAGTTTCTTTACTATTGTAAAATACTATTTGGTGAACACCATGTAACAAAATGGCTGGAAGAAATTAGGTTGGAATTGATGACAGAGGTCAATGTCCAGTCCGGTTCCCCTTCAAAACATTTAATTCTCATAACATTGAAACTCAAAACACTGAGACCATAACATCAAAAACCCAAAACACTGAAAACTCATAACATCGAAGTCAAACATGTAAATGTTATAGTGTAAGTTGTTAATGTTGTGGTATCACTTTTTTATGAAGTCATAGTTTTTGTGTGAGGTAACATGGCAGTTGGTATGTTTTGCAACTTTGCAGTTTGTTTAATGTTGTGTTTTGATAGTTTTTTAGGTAATTGGTAAATATTGATCTTGTTACGTGATGGATTTGTTGCTTCCATGGAAGCTAAGTTAGTGTTCTGAGAATTGCTGGGAGAAGTGAGTAGGGGAGAAAGTGTTTATGTTGCCAATCTGTACGTGTTTTTAGGCCATACAGGTAAGTGATTTATATATTATGTGTACATTCTGTATGGTGATCTCGATATAGTCGGGGTTAGGAAATTAACTTTTTTCCCACTGTGGTGTGATCTCGGATTTGGTATATTTAATTTACTGAGTGTGTGTGCGGGGGGGGGGGGGCTTTCCCCCCTGCAGAAATGTAGAAAAAGTGTGTTTGTTAGTTTGTTGTTATAGGTGGAAGGGATGTTATTTACTTGTGTGTTGTAGTATTTGATGTTCTGGGATGGTGTGATGCAATGTTTCAGTGTTTTGGGTTTTTGATGTTATGAGAATTAGATGTTTTGATTGAAGGAGAACCTCCAGTCCTTCACAGGTATATGTCTAAATACATATTTAGAGGTTTCTGTAATTTGACACTCCTGATCCAGAACACCTTGTGTCAATTCATACACCTGTAAAACTATTTTCTGCAGCTCTAGTTAGGGTACCTCCTTCTGAGCTGGGTGTTTCATTTTATGAGTCTGGGACTGACACAGATGACTCAGTTTCAACCTTTGTGTAAACAGGGACATAAAAGAGAGCCACTGCAGATACAGATGTTTACTCAGAGGAACTGAAACATAACTAATGCTATTAGTGTTTTTCTGACTCTCTTTTTCTGAAGATTTTAGTTTTTTTTTCTTCCATTTCTAATTTAGAAGAGAAACAGAGAGGAAGAAAGGAAGAGAGAGAGACAGAGAGACTGAGATAAACAGTAACACAGAAGACTATCCCTTATTTCTCTTCTCTGGGAAGTTTTTTTCACAATTTTGCAACTTTCTGTCAGTTAAATAAGAACGTAATGCCTTAAACATTCATAATTTTATGGATTTATTAAACCAAAGACATTGCTCAAAGACAGTTTTTCTCCACAGAAAATAAACACATATGAAAATCTTCAGGAGCTGTTAAGCACATTTACTTTTCAGCTTAGATGTAGAAGACATACCCTCCAGATGAGAAATTTATATTAACTTTGATAAAGGTTTTCTTTATGACTTCTTTATCATGAAAAGTAAAGGCAATTATAATAAGGCATGTGTTATAAAAATTGATACAACTGATGTATACCAGTGCCACTTACATGGGAACCTGCTGTCTTCTCATCTTAGTACTTTACATTACTGTGAGACCAGCAGTGGCCTCTGCAGAAGGACAAAACAGCTACAGAAAATACCAAAACAACACAGTTCCACTACAGTGTAATCCCAAATGTAATTTACTAATACAATGACCCTCCCGCAAAAAGGAAGCACCTGTAAAATATATGTTGAACTGAACAACAGGCAATCAAAAAGCAGTATAATGAACAAAGAGCACATGTCACTGTCTGATAAGATTTTGTACTGGTGGAAATGTCTGTGTCGGAGCATGATCAAACACTCAGCGAAGGTTTCATTTACTGTTATCAGATAGTACCATTCTTATTCTGACAGACTATATACATCCTAGACCACGGTTACTGTATCTATACCCCTCACCCAGGAAAATGCAAGAACTTTACTGAAAGCCTGTTATGGTTACAGGTGACTGTGAGATTGTATGCTTATTTACAGCAGAAGAACTCTATAATCTTGCCTGACAATCATAATTTACTTACATCCTCTGGTCTGCTTATTTCAATGCCTTCAGGGCCAGAAATACCCAAGTCTAAAGCTTCTTTAGCACCCTGAAAAAAATGAGAGAAATTAAGTCATTACAACAGTTTGTGAATGTAGGCATTCAGGAAATAAAATGTTCAACAAACTGTCTTCAGGAAAATATAATTTTGAATAATAAATATATATGAAATCAGTAGCACTGGAAAACAAGACTGACAAAGGGAACTGGTCAGACCCCTAAACTGTAGTGCTCTTTTGCTGCAATAACCTAGTAACACAGCACAAAAGATAGCAGAAGGAAGACAAAAAATGCAGAATTAGGATTACTTAGCAAGTTATTTAACACAAGAGAAGCATAATTCTGTTTTTAAAAGAAACAAGCTTCACATAATAGAGATATTTACAATCACATGAGTCATCTTGCCCGCAAGACTACGTGACCTGTCCAGGCATGTTCCACAGCGTAATTAGCACCCTCACACAGATAATGTAACAGTGTCCTCATACTTGCAGGTAGTGCCATCTCCAAGTACTCTTTTAACTGCCTTAATATAACCAGACCAAGTAGGTAAGGACATTAAGGACAATTTAGGGACATGAAGTGCACTGCATAAGGCCAGTGGACAGGGACAATATCTTAAAACAGCTAACTATAATTCAAAGAAACATCCACAAGTTATTTTTAATTTTAATTTACTGTTACTAGGAAGTTACTACGCTACTGACCTGATGGTCTTTACAAGCCTAGCCGTTAAATCTCAATATGATACCAGATGAAAGATATCGTCTATGCCCAAGGTTTTTCTAGCATGGGTAGTCCTCATTCTCCAAGTTACCTCAGATTGAGTTTGCTGCAAACAAATTACAAATTGTATATATTGATACACAAACACATACACACACACACATATATATATATATATATATATATATATATATATATATATATATATATATATATACACACACACACACACACACACATATATATATATATATATATATATATATATATATATATATAGATAGATAGATATGTAGGTACTTACTGTAAAGAGATAGAACAAAGTTCAGGAGCTCAAACAGTAACTCTGGTTCCTATAAACATATCCATCAGGTCTCTCATAATCATGGACAGGGAGGAGGAGAGTGGGGAGTTTGAGGAAGCATGACAATGGACAACACAGATGGAACATTATGGTATGTACATAACTTCTTTATCTGCTGTTGTCATTTTCACTCATTCCTCAACCTGTGGGACAGAGTCCCCAGCTACAATAATCTAGGGTTGCCCTCATTGAAGGATATTCCGGAGCACTGCAGAGCAAAAAGCAGCCCTGTTCATGGAAATTATGTCTACTTTATAGTACGTGATAAAACACTCTTGACCAAAAGGCTTGAGATGTTGCTATGGATCTCATAGAATGAGCCTTGACATATCTAGATAAAGGAACATTTCTCGATGAATAAACAAAAGAAATGCAATCTCTTAACCATTTAGCCACTGTGGTTTTGGCAACTGCTTTCCTTTTCTTTAAATCTGAGAAAGATATGAGGATTTGGTCAGATTTTATGAAAGTATTATTCCTGTCCAGGTAAAATCGCAACTGTCTATGAACATCTAGTAGATGCAGTGTGTATTCCCCCCCTTTTTTTTGCAAATTGGGAAAGAAAATGGGTAAATTAATAGACTGATGTTGTTTTGTGTAGCAACTTTAGCCAAAAAGGATGAATTGGTAAGCAAAGTCATTATCTTTAAGAAAAAAAAGGATATTTAGAAGAGAGGGCTTGTATATCAGAGAAGAGAGGGTTTGTATTTCCGAGACTCTTCTTGCTGAAGTAATAGCTACCAAAAGAGCTGTTTTCCATGAGAGAAATTTCAAATCTACTTTAGTTCTTCCCCCCTTTTGAACCTGCAGCTACTGCCTGTAAAATCACACTTAGATCCCAAGGAGGAGTTGGATTTTTGACTGGGGGATGAAGTAAAGAGGTACCCCTAAGAAAAACCTTGCATAGTCTCGATGAAGCTAGAGATGAAGAGTCTTCTCCAACATTCAAATTTGAAGTGGCTGCTAGCTGAAGTTTTACAGTAGAACAGTGGGCTCCATCTTGGAAAAGGGAAGCCAGAAAATCCAGCATTGTTGGAGTAGGAGCCGTAAAAGGATCTATTTGCTTCTTTTGAGCCCATATTAAGAATCTTTTCCATTTACTCTTGTAGCTTTTCCTGGTAGATACTTTGTGGGAAGAAATCAAAATCTTTTGGACTGGGGATGAAAGCCTGGAATGTCTAGCCGTCATTGGAATTGGAGAAACCATGCAGTCAGTTTGAGGCTTTGAAGATCCAGATAAGTTTGCCAAGAGGGGTGGGGCAGAAGATCTGGAATTGGTTCCAGTGTCCATGGTAGGTAAATACGGTGAGCCCAAAGGAAGGTGGACCAGAACTGTCCAGGCCAGAAAGGAGCAATGAGTTTTACTTTGCCCTTCAACCTGTGTGCTTTCCAATGAAAGCTGGGAATCGGGGGAAAAGGAGGGAATGCACAGAGTAGACTTAGGGGGGCCAAGCATGAACCAGAGCATCTTTTGGTGACTGTCCCTGCGGCGGGATAAAGGCAAAGAAAGTGCTGCATTTGTTGTTGACAGGGGATGCAAAGATATCACAGCATAGTTGACCTCTTCTGCGGAAGATCATGTTTGCCAATGAGACCACTTGTGAGGCATCAGTTAAACTCTGCTGACCCTGTCTGCTAGGATGTTGTACTCCCCTGGAATGTGTGTTGCAGTTATGAAGCAGTTGGAAGAGATCACCCATTGCCACAATCTCATTGCTTCTTGGCACAGAGGGTAAGATGTGGTTCCTCCATGTTTGTTGACATACTACACTACCAACATATTGTCCTTTTGTATCACAATTGTCTTAACTGGGAGAAAGCAGTGCAGTGCTTGCAATGCTAGAAGAACTGCTCTCATCTCTAGGACATTGATATGCATTTTTGTCTCCTGTGATGTCCACGTGCCTTGGACCATCCAACCCAGAAAATGTCCACCCCCACCCCAGCTGGGAAGCGTCCATGGTCAACACAGCGTTTGGTGGGGGAAGAACAAAGTGGTGTCCTCATACCTCCCAACCATGCCGAATTACTCGGTTTTTACCGAGTTTTGGGGTTCAAATGAAGGGGTGCCACGATTCCCGAGTGGCACCCTTTCATTTCCGATTTTTTTCTTTTGTTTTTTTAATTTTTGCACTGTCAGAGCTGATGTCATCACATGCACGATTGTCAGCTCTGTCAGGGCTACCAGCCTGTCGGAATTGAGCTCAATCATTTCCGGATGGATGGCTGCTCAAATGTGAGCGGGAAGCAACAAACAGTTGCTGTTATGGAGGATTTTAGTCTGCGGGTGAGCAGGAACGGTGCTGGTACTGCAGTGGAATGAAGAAAGGAACGGCAGCAGCATGAAGTAAGGGTGTGTGTATTCTTTATTTCACTACCTCTCACAGTTCTGCAGACAATGTAGTGAATGAAACAAATGTTTGGGCATTACCAGCTTTTGGTGAATGCAGGAACAATACTTTGATATCAGATCTGTTTCTCATGGAGCATTAATCATTCTCATGCTTAGACCTAAACCTTTGTAGGAGAGTCAAGGGACTTCCTAGTTGTATAATTTTCCTCTTGGCAGCCGGCAGGCGGATTTTAGGTGTGTAACTGTGCAATGTTCAGACAAATGTTTTCATGGTCAGTTTTAATCTGTTATCGTCTGTGTCATTGGCAGCCTGTTACTAAATATTTATTTTACTATTGATTTCTTGGCTTACTACTGGCCGAATCATCTTGCTGTTTAAGAGATTGGTAACTTAGAATTAGGCATGCATGAATGTGCAGTATGTACATTATATTTTCAGTAGTCAGAGTTAATGTTTTTACAACATGATTCAGTGATAGCTTGTAACTGCTGTTTTCTTTTCTCTTCTTTTCGTCCAACCTGCTTATTTTTTTTTTAATTTGATTTTCAATTTACTAATCTCATTCTGGAACTGTACTTAAATGTTATTTCCCAAGCATCTCACAGACTCTTGAAAATATTAGGCATATCTTTCTATCAGTGAGACAAATGATTAAATGGAATGATAAGCAGGCCAAAGGGTTTACAATCTGCACTACTTATATTTAATACTATATTCTATGGAGGGACCTTCAGCTTCTAAATTTACATTATTTCATAAATGTATATTATTGCTTTTGTTTTGTTTTGAAAATCAGTGTTCTACTTCTAGTGGTGAGCAGCACTTTTCTTAATATGTTTTTTAACATGTCATTCTTCGTTCATTGTTGTATTCTACATTACTTCGTACTAGTTTAACCTGCTCACATCATGGTAAGTTCCATGTATGTCCTCATCAGTATTTTTACTTTACTATTTTTGTTGTCTGTGTTTCTATTTCACAAGCTGCCATTTCATTTTAAAGTTCCCCAGTGTTCTACTTCTTCTATTTCCACATTGAGTTACAATCTACATAATTGTTTTGAACATCACGTTAAAGTGACTTACTTGTAGCAATGTAACATATGCCAGATGTACAATTTTAGAATGGAATTTAAAAGCCTAACCGATATGCATGTTATGCAATTAAAACTTGAATTTAACCTGCCTTTGAAAACTGACTGTTAACAATATGTAACCTATAATACTGTATTTTGAAAGCTAATCATACAAATACAATGCCCCCATTAGTTTTCTTAAATTTGCATTTGGTAAACTTCATTCTTCTTGAGCAACTGAACATCTACTTAACAGAGAAACTATTTTGCCTGATATAACTCATGGGCCAAACCTAACTCCAACCATGAGGATAAACACTTCATCATCCTTTAATCTGGGAATCCTCTCTTTGACTCTGCTGTAACAGCATATTTAATAACCCATCTAGCTTATTAATGGATTTCACAAATCCTCCCAGTAATTAAATTATTTAATGACTTAACAGACAGTTTATCTAGTTTCAATTTGTGTTCCTGTATGGGAAGTTACCAAAAGGAGAAGAACACTGAAGAAAAAATTTACCCACCCACCCAAAATAAAATCTTTAAGAGGAGAACTAACACAGTCAGCAGCTCAACATCTATTGATAAATATATTTTAGTCATTTGGAAACTGAAGTTGAAATCATTGTATCTGCTAGTAGTCAACATGTAGAACAAATTGACAGTGATTACGTTTTTGTCTGGTACAATTGTTAGTATTGTTGAACAAGTATGTTGTATTATACAATGAATATAATTTTAATAAAGTCAGGAAGGTGTATCAAAGAAAGAACACATGTATGTTTCTTGTTTTGTGTGCAAGGGGCCAATGATTTGAAAACAGCCCAAAGGTAATCTTCATCCACCACTTAACCAGATGCATTTTCTTTTGATGTGGTTTGGGTTTCAGTGCTGTTTCAGTGAATGTGAGTTTCAAGGGCAGAGAAGTTTTAATGCCAAGCCTATGTTCATTGTGAGACAGTATATCTTTGTTTACCAGATGTCTGTTAGCGTTTCTGCATTGTTGTGCTGTAAAATATAAAAATAAAATCCAAATCATTGTAGAAATAAAGCAGTATGCATACATTAGTATTTATGGTAAATGGGGCGAAATAGCCAGGTAATCGGACAGGAGGACTCTGGTGCCATATTTTGGTTGTCTGTTCTTCAGTTTGTGTTTGAAAGTTGGTATCCCACAATTCCATTGGTGTGGGTGGGGTTACATAATTATATATGCAAACTTACAGATTTGTACCTATTTTTCATGGGCCTTGCCCAGATTTTTGATGTTTTCAGGTTGAGAGGTATGGGTGTCCTTGACTGACTTCCAGGGAATGAAGCCACAAGAGGAGGAAGTCTTTGCACACCCATGATAGCTTGATGGTTGTTGGTGTAGCAACCATTGGTCTGATAATGTCCATTGTAGATTCTCATGTGTAAGCGTGCTGTAGGTAACAGGGTTATCATGGCAGCCACGGAGCCCTGAGAACTAAGGACCACAGCAGATTACTAGGCTATCGACCCACAGGTCAGTTTTAACCCTAGCTGTTTCATCTCAATGTAATACCACAGAAAAGCTAGTCAATACCCAAGACTAACATCTGAGAAAAAGAGGGAAGTTACTCAGCAGGAGAGGAATACCTTCCACAGCTTGCACAAGCAAATCAGCAGGTGGGTGAACTAAAATGTTCTGCTTTACTGTTAGTGACCATCCCTGATGAATATCCCTTTTATCTGCTGTAATGAATTCCTAGGCCAGTATATGCAATAGAAAACTGTCCTCAGGAGTACTAGGAAATGGATGGAAGTAATCTCCAGACAGAAGTTACCAAGATGACTTCTGTTGGTTCACAGGTTCACAGATTCAGTTGAAAAGCTTATGACTTACTAACCCACAAGAAACCTGTGTGCCATAATTTCTTTCTCTCATATAGATATAAAGATTAATTTTTAATAAGTGTAGTGATTGAATTCTTAAGATTGTAAAAGGAAGTTTATTCCATAAGCTTGGAAGCTGTTGTATAATCTCCCTGTCTCATTTTTCTTTTACTGATATATACTTTTAGTACTAGTTTCCCAATCTATTGTTAGCTCACACTACAGTGGTATCTAGGTACAGACCAAATCATACATTGCCTTATAATCCAGGAATAGGTCACTTATTAAAATAAAAGAAAGAGAATACAATTACAGTTTCTGAAGCCTTTCTTTGTAGATCAGCTTTGCAACCTAATGGTTTCTCTAGCAAGGAATCAAACATTTTCAAGTTCTTTTAGGTGGCTTGACTGATGGTTACAAAAGCAGCACTGTAGGGTCAAATCAGGAGGTATAAGGTGCTGCAATATTATCCCTTGAATAACTAGACATGCTCGTTAGAATTAGATGGACTACAGCATATGCGTTTCTGCCTTTTGATAGATACATACTGTTAACTGTTTTACCCATATATTTAATAATGCATTTTTATGACACTACTATTTATTTTTAAGCACAATTTATGTCTTCTTGGCCAGGACTAATGATATTGCATTTGCAGCTATTAAATGTGATGTCACTGCTGCTGCAGTAGGTGTATATTTTTACAGACTATCTTTGAGAACTTTGGACATATTTTACTAGAATAATTATGCTACTCTTCTACTCACTTTGCATTCATCACCAGCATATTTGGTTATCCATAATCTATTCCCACTTTTATATTTCAGAAGAATAATCCAAAAAGATGCATCTCAAGTACAAAGCTCTGTGGGACAGAGAGGTAACACCCCCACCCTGACTGCTTTATCAGCATTGAGTTTTCAACCTACTGATCTAAATATAGATTACTATTTAATGCATTTAATTTAGCAATTCCTACCTTATGTGGGATAGTATCAAAAGCCTTATTAAGGCCAAGATAAGCAGTGTGTGGTTGACTTCCAAGATGGCTGCACATTGAGTAACAGCTTAATTCTGGCTTTCTCAGTGAGAAACACAAACTTAGCAGAGAAAGCCAGTAGACCTAAATTTCTGGTTATATTTCAGTAACTGGCTAGTAAGTGCACTGCCTGATACCAGGAAAAAAAGAAATACAGAGGACCTGAAAGAAAATCAGCTACAAAAGATGATGAAGGAACTCTGATTGGGAAAAGTGCTGTTCAGCAAAAAGAAGTGCAAGCTCCAGACATGACTTCCAGTAACCTAGAGAAAAGTATAAGGCAACTGCATACAGACCTGATAGAGTATATCAACACAAACAATGAACAGATGGAAAAATGGAAAAACCTTTAAACGGATATTCAGAAAAAAGTGATAAAACTGCAAAACTAAGAGGGTGAAATTAAGAAAAAGCTTGCTGAATATGAGACTGCACAAGAAGAGATGTTTTAAAAAATAATAGAATTAGAGGACAGAACACGTAGGAAAAACCTAAGATTTTTTGCTGTGCCAGAGAAGCTGGAAGGAACAGACTGCATTAATTTTATGAAAGCACAAATAAGGAACTGGACTGGTTTTCCACAACAGGAATTATTAACTGAAGGGGCACACTGTGTGTATTCTCCAAACCTGGATATGAGAAAGCAAACTAGACATTTAATTGCAAAGATTTACCATCAGAAGGAGTTGATTCTGACAAAACTGTGGCAGAAGGACAAAGTACTAAAAGTGGGAGACAGCAGAGTGTTTGTGGAGAATGACTACTCATTTTATACCAGGCAGAAGAGGAGTAAATGTATTCCATTATTCAGGGAATGTCGAGAAGCAGGTGTGAGATTGATTCAAACTGCTGCACTCAGCTATTTTCAAAATGCTACTTCTTGTTCTTCAGGTAATAAAGACCACAGAGAGTCTGTGCCAGTGAAACCTTTTCCAATGTTTCAATGGAAAATGCTTGATAGAAGGAAAAAGCACAAGAGCTGACTAGAAGAATAGAGAATACATTAGAAATGAAGCAGAGACAGGATATGGGAGCTGGGAGATGAGCAGGAATAAGATTAGTAACTTGGAAATTCCCAAATGTGGAATTACAGAGCAATAATTATATTTAACGTGACAGAACAAGAAAATCTGGAAATACTGGACGTTCTTGGACCTTGTTAAACTTGTAGAAGACTCTAAAGCATATGCCCTACTTCATGTCATTTAATGTTCAGAGAATAAAACCAGTAACTTGGAAACTGACAAATGTGGGATTACAAAGCAATAACTGTATTTGTAAAAAATGTGAGCACGAAAAAACCTGAAAATATTGGACTTTTTCCAGACTTTTTTAAACTTGTAGGGGACTCTACAGCATATGCCCTATTTCATGACATTAATGTTTGGAAAAATACTCAGGAGAGGGGAAGAGGCGGGAGAAAGTTAACTGTTAGTAAAACATTTTTTTTCTTAATGGTACTATTTTAATAGTGCATGATTTTCTTTGTGTGCTATAAAGTTAAGTTTTCTCAGTTATTTTTAAGTGTAATGGGGATACTAATGTAAATACGTACTCCATTTTTTCTCTCCGTTCTCTCTTTCTCCTTGTTCAGTTTTAAGAGATGCAGACACTGCAATGTAAACAAATGATGATAAATCTAGTTAAAAGATCATGACAAAAGAAAAATTAATGTGCTTTCTTTCATTCTTGCCTAGGGAAGCGACTGGGTTTATGCCATTAGCTTAAGCTAGTAACAAGCTTTAACGGAAAGCAAGTAAATAAAACAGAATAAGAATATTGCATTTTATAGGACTTTTTTCTAGTAAACAAATGTATGCTTGGTAGTTTTATGTCTGGTTCTCATGTCTTAAGGAGACACTCTGATAAAGAGAAATGGCTTGGAGAAAATGGTTTATGAAACCATTCAAGTGTTTTCCCAGATGAAAGAGCTATAAAGATAAGTCAAAGCCAGATAGCACTTATAGAAGCACAGGCTATATCATGCATCTTAGCATGGCTAACCTTTCTTTTATGTTATCTCAAGTCTGTGTGTGTGTGTGTGTGTGTGTGTGTGTGTGTGTGTGTGTGTGTGTGTGTGTGTGTGTGTGTGTGTGTGTGGCTGTCAGTCTGGAACATCTGTTCCTATTAGGAGGGTAAAACCTAAATATTTGAAAATATACTAGTTTTGTGTGTTATTATTAAGATAATAGGTTTTAGGGAGGTATTGGGGTGTTTTTCTTTTTTTGGAGGACTTTCAATAAAGCAAAATGTTTTGTAAGATGTGACACAGGCTCAAACGAAAATGACAAAAAACAGCTGTATAAAAAAATTCACCTGCCAAACAGTATATGCATATAACACAAAAGCTGGAACTAGACATTTAACAAAAAAGCTGTTATGCATAAAAGGTGGGAATAATAACTTTAAGACAATTAAGCTTTCTGTAATGTATTTAAACATTAATGGTCTCACAGATAAATACAAAAAAGAAAGATTACGGAACTATATTAAAAGTGTAGAGTGCAAACAGATATGCTACAGGAGACACACTTGGAAAGAACAGAACAAGAGAATTTGATAAAGAAAGGATTTTAGGATGGTTATTCAGTGGAATACCTGGGGCTTAGGAAAAGAGGAGTACTTATATTAATTGGAAGAGGAGCACCAATAGTAATAGAAAAGGATAAAAAAGATAATAATGGTAGATTTGTAGTACTAAGGGGTTACTGGCAAGAGAGGAGGATTATAGGGCATGTATTTATATTCCACCAAAAACTACTATAATAGAGCTTAAGAAAATTCTGGGAGAAATAATCAGCTTTCAGCAAGGAATATTGCTCATACATGGGGAACAAAATTTGATCTGTCACAGTGAAGATGTGTCTGGGGGGTTGAGAATGGAAAATATAACAAAGGAAGATAGATTTTTGAAGACATTTATGAAAATGCTTGGCATGGAAGATGTGAATTCAGTACTAGGAGTTCACAGTGACTTTACATACTATGCCCCAAGATACAAAAACTGGGCTAGGCTAGACAGAATTTACATTTCACAGGAACATGTGCATTTAATTGAAGGTCTTGATATGCACCCAAAAACGATTTCAGATCATGTGCCAGTAATAACTAAAATAAAATCACAGGGTAATGGAATAAAAATGAGACACTGGCACTTTCCCACATCTGCTTAAAAGACAGGAATTTAAGGAATGAGTAGTGGAAATTATTCAGTAACTATCAGATCATTTAGAAATTTCTTCTGAAAATGTAGCTAGGGAGTGGGATAAAATTAAAGTAGACATTAAAAACAGGTTGGAAATCAAAGAAAGGGTGGTATGGTTAAGAAGTAACAAGAATTATTTAGAGCAGTGGTTCCCACATTTTATGGGCCAAGACCCACTTTTGAAAATGGTAATTTTTCGTGACCCACTACTCACTTCTAATACATATTTTAAAAGGAATGGGGGTGAATAAAAAAATCTCTTTACTACTTTTAAAATTGTAATTGATACTACACTTAATTATAATGTATAACTTTATTAGAGGCATGATGAGGTGTATGTGAAGAATGGGTTTCTGTTGTATTTTTGCAGAGGACATCTTTAATGTCCACACTGACATGTTAATTTTAGATGCAAAATGTTTGATAATTGAAGTTTATTTCAAAATTTGTTTTTAATTCCTATTTGCCAAAAATCCAACTTCACACATGTACAAAAAACTAAAAAGAAACAATATCCTTAAAGCTGTGGTTGAAAGATTTGGATACATGTTTTGAACTGACAACCAAAACTGTATAAATTTTTCACAATCAAAATTCGGCATGGCTAGTTTAAATTCCACGGTAAGTGCAGACTCAGTTTACATCTGCGTTGGCATGCGTACATATGAAGCATGCATGTCCTCCTTAAAGGAGAGGACATTGGGATTTAAAGGGGCCAAGTAAACTATTCTCATACTTTAATTATTAGCACAGCCAGATCATGGTCAAATGGAGCCCTAGGCAGGGTAATAGATCCCCCCCCCCAACAGCAGCCCCTCCTGCAGCAGCCCCCTCCCCAGCCATTCCAGTGTTCCATTACTTGGCTATTTCTCCACAATTATCATGAGCACTGTTCAAAACTATCAGTGTGCATACTGTTTTCTTATTTACTTTTACTATGATTACAGATTTGAAATAAAATGCACAAACACTGACAGCCATTTGCTAAACAAACAATATAACAGAGTCACAATGAAAACAGACTTATCATGAACCTTGAACTTCTCTGCCATTGAAACTCACATTCATTGAAACAGCATTAAACCCTACATTCAAATAAAATGCATCTGGCCAGTGGAGAATTAAGTTTACCTTTGGGCTATTTTCAAACCATAGGCTCCTTACACACATTTTTAGGGTCATACATACACATATGCATTCTTTGATTATGTTGGTGCTTCTGTTGTAAGTTATGGTAAAAATTTTTTTTTTGTTGAGATTGATTTGGTGTTTAGTCTTATTCCTAATTTGTTGGTATCCTACATGACTGTTTTGGGTTTTACTGGAGTGCCAAATTTGCCACGTCTTATCCATTTGCATAAGGAGGTTCCTTGTTTCGTTAGTTAGCCATGGTGTGAATGTGTCCTTAGTCCAAAGTAAGCTGGGAGGGGCTGATCTGTTGTGAATATTAAGAAATAAATTATTGAAATGTACAAATGCGGTATCAAGGGGGATGTCCTTAAGTAGAGACCAGTCACATTTTTTGGGTGTCAATTAGGTCTTGGGGTTTAAAGTTTTTCTTACTAAGGATTTGGCAGAAAGTAGTAAGATTAATAGGATTGATTGTTTGCCTTAATAGATAGGTTGGCATATGGTTAACTGAGACTGTCAGGCAGGGAGCCACTATGCTGGTAGCGATGAGGTTTACTGGTTAATGCCCAGTGTAGTGTCAGTTAGATTTTTTTGTCTATCTTTGTAGGAGATTGAATAAGTTGTGTGAAAAAGAGCTTGATGTGATTGCTGGGGACATGTGAATTACAGGTTGTCCAGTCTATATTAAAATCACCCATAATGATAGTTTCTTGAGTTACAGATTTTGATATAGACTGGAGAATGTGTTCTATTGTAAAGATGTTATTGTCAGGTGGGACATAGGTAGCTATGATGGTAATGAGCTTGTTTTGGTTAATCTGTATTCTAGTGGGTAAGAAGTCAATATTATTTAGGTTAGATATATGAAGCGTAAGTGGTAGCAACACAAGGGTACTCTTAAATAAAATGGATACCCCTCCACCTCTTTTCTCTTTTCTGTCTGCTCTAATTATGTTGTATCCTGGTGGAGTGATTTCATTATCAGAAATGTGTGCCTTCAACTAAGCTTCTGTTAAGACAGCAATATTGAGAGAGTAATGAGATAGGGTGGCAGGGAGCTCCAGGACCTTATTGACAATGCTTCTAAGGTTCAGATTTAGAAGTAGCAAATCAGACCCCCAGATTCACTATGCCCTGCAATGTGTGCAGGATCAGTGCAGGAGCTCTAGTAGGCAATATGTCTGCCGTGCGATCCAGAAACAGCCTGCAGGGGTGTGCATGAGAGCTCCTGCACTAATCCTGCATGGAAGAAGCCCTTGTATGCAAATCGCCCCATTTGCAGGTTAAATACATGCAAATGAGGTGATCTTGTGATCCAGGAAGCTTGCGACCGTCCGTGCAGGACTAGTGCAATCAGCAGAAATGTACTCTGTTAGTAACCGAGTACATTTCTACAAAATCAAAAATGGAGCTGTGACATCCCCAAATAAAGGCTGCATATCATTGTGGAAGCATGCCAATGGCCATGTATAAGGCCATTAGCATTGCAAACAAATCAAAAAATAAAAAAATCTAATTTTATTTTTTTATCGTCGATCACAGCTGTTTAAGCATAGGGCAGTGGCGCACAAATAGGACTGAGGGGAAAATAATAAAATAAACCTAAAAGAAGCATTCTAACTAAAATCAGTATTCTGCCATGCAAGTCAATGGAAGGCAGAAGACAACCTGGACAGTGAGTAGTGGTTGCTAAGAGGGGAGGCTCAGTGTGAGACATGTAACTATGTATCAGTAGGCAATCCTATGCAAATGAGGGGAAGGATAGTGAATCCCAGTTTTCCCCAGCATGTTGGTCAGGTCCCAACAGTGTAAGAGTAGGAATAGTCTTGTGCAAGCCTAGGAGTTGGGTGACATCATGGGGGGGTGTGCCAGGCATACCTTAAGTGGATTGAAGCTCTGTGGCCTGGGTCTGCTCCTAGCTTAGCAGAGCTTAGCTAGGGGGTATGTCTAAACCTGCATAGGACTCTAAAAAGCCTAAGCAGGTGTGCACACCATGCCATGCACCGGGATTTACAGGAAGAAAAAGAGGTGAAATCTGGAAATAGCAGCAGTGCGCACATTTGAGCACTCCGTTTGCACGGCGGGAACACGGGCTTAAACAGGAAGGCAATGGGAAGGGAAAACAGCAGTAGGAAGGTAATCAAGGAGAAATAGCTTAGCTGGCAGGTGAAATATATCAGAATCAGCCAATTACACAGGCAGAAGACCAGCCCAGCCTAGAACACTACTACAAACTATGCGAAACACCTTCCCCTGTGATTTTCCCAGAACCTACACCACCGGTGTAAACAAGTGGGCTGTAATAGCTATCATACAACTTGTGGAAATGGCTGAGGGTGGTGAGGATGTGAATGCTGTTGACCAACCCACAGTGAGGAGACGGAGAAGGGGCTACATGAACTGGAGATAGTGGAGCTCTATAGGGTGGACAGGGACCTCCTACAGCAAATTGTTGAGCTGTGCCGGCCACGCCTGGCACACAGAACTAACAGAGGGGAAACAATCCCAGTGGATACCCAAGGTATGTGTAGGCCTAAGAATACTAGCTACAGGTACCTTCCAATGGCCAACTGGGGATATGATGGGGATTTCACAGGCATCAACATCCAGGGTACTCCACCAGTTCCTGGATGCCATGTCAGCACATGTCGGTGAGCACGTATATTTCCCCAACACCCGGGAGGCATTGGCCAGCAATATGTGTCTCTTCTAACTAAATATCAGATTACCCTGAGGTAGTGGGTGCAATAGACTGCAAGCACATAAGTATCAAAGCACCACCCGGTGAGTGGCGTAGGGTCTACATCAACCGCAAGGACTTCCCCTCCATCATCTGCCAGGTCGTGTGTGATGCCCAGGGCATAATAATGAATGTGTGTGCTGGCTGCCCTGGAAGCTATCACGATTCCCACATCTGGCATCTGATGCAGCTGTGCCAGAGATTTGCTAATGGGGACTTCCCACACAGTCACCTAGTGGGGGATGCTGGATATGCACTGGAACTGTGGCTGATGACACCCATCAGAAATGCACACACACCTGAACAAGAACTCCATAATGAGGCATATGCACAAACAACAATCATAATACAGCGTGCATTTGGGATGCTCAAGTCATGGTTCTGGTGCCTGGACACATCCGGTGGAGCCTTGCAGTACTCACCAGCTACATGTACCCAAATTGTCCTTGTATGTGCCATGCTACACAATATGATCCTGTGGAAACAGCTGCAGCAGGAACAGCACAGGGCAGGGCCACACAGCCCCCTACCAATGCCAAGGCCTGCAAAGGCACAGAGTGACTCGGAGGAGGAACAACCTGAGCCTGCCCCAGTAGGTAGAAGTAAGCGTGCCCAGTATGCTCTGGCCTTGGCAAAGAGGCAACGCATAGCACATACACTGACACAGGAGGGACCCAGGTAATAACACCTCTCTCCGACTCTCACATACAGTAAAAGGGATGCCAAACATTACACTAACTGTGTCAAACCATGTGTAGGGAGTGTACTATGTGCATCTGACATAGGCAATCCTGCAGCACCACCCTCAATACCAGGACACCCACAAGGTAAGTGACTCACACATGCCAGTCAGGGGGGGTCACATACCGAACAACAGTCACAGCCAGCAGGACAGGTGTAGACAAACAAAAACAAAGGCTGTGTTATGGCCTCATAATGAGGCCTATGGGTAACCTTCCCCCAAGCCTACACAGACAGACTACAGCAGGTCAGGCAGTGGGATGTCAGTTCTGAAGGCTAGGAAGTCAGTAACTAATATGTAGGTAAGTAAAAGCTAAGATCTGTAGTACACTGGTATGCCTCTAGCCAGCATGATAGGTAAGACTACAGACTGAAATGAAGTACCCGACATATCAGTACAGTCCTAGCAAATGTGTACAAGTGTCAGATGTGCTCCCCCATCCTACATAGAAATAAAGTAACAGTCAGGTGTGCCCCCCCAATCCTGTGTAGAAAAGTAGAAATAGTCAGGTGTGCCCCCCCAACCTACATAGACATATAGTAACAGTCAGGTGTGCCCCCCGCAATCCTGTGTAGAAACGGAGAAATAGTCAGGTGTGCCCCCCAATCTACAGAGACATATAGTAATACTTAGGTGTGCCCCCCCATCCTATGCAGAAATGTAGTAACAGTCCATGTCAAATGATCGACAGAGACCCAACAAAGACAGCATGCTACCTGTAGGTGTACAACACAAAGGTCAGCAATTCAGTACAAACAACCTGGACCCGATCCACACATGCAATACGGACGGCCATACTGGGCATGCCCACACACATGAAGGCCACGTCTGCAAAGACCAGTGGACCAGACATATCTGGCAGCTGCAGATGTTAGTGCAGACACTCCTCAGTATGAAACACACATGCTTTGCACACACACTGGATAGGCATACAGACATATATGTAAGTACAACGCACTATAATAAGCCAACGTTAGACATACATAGATGTGTGGAAGAGGGTGACTGTGACAAGGAGCCATCCAGGGCTCTCCCACCCAGCACACAGCCAAAGGCCCACATCCACACGAGGGTGTGATGTCACACATTGCAGATACTACCCACCAGTATCTGTCAGCATTACAGAGTATGTGGTGCATGTGCCAGTTGTGCAACATGACTGTTCAAGGAAGTAGTCATCTAGCAGCTGTATACACGGATCTGTGGAATATGACCCAGGATGTACCCACGTGTGGAGTGTCAACCCCGAGATGAATGAGTTATGGCCCATGCACACACACCGCCCTCCCCATAGCCCCACTATGACATGCCTGCTGAGGTCATCTACTGTGAAATACACCTTAGGGGCACTGTAACCCAGTAATCTCTGTGGCCTGTCCCATAACTGCGCACTGCTGTAGTGTGATAAACTAGTTAGGTAGGAGTTCTAACCCCAGCCTTGGCAAGTGTGTGTGTGTGTGTGTGTGTGTGTGTGTGTGTGTGTGTGTGTGTGTGCGCGCACGCGCGTGTCTGTCTCTGTCAGAGTAGAGAGGAATGCTTTTTAGGATGGTCACACTCCCTACAATTGCAATGCTTTACTTTGGTAAGGCTGCTGATGTCATCCACCTAGAAATACATCCCTGGAAAGGTTGTATCCCAGTAATCTCCATGGTGCGTCCCATAACTGTGTACTGCTGTAGTTTGATAAAGTAGTTAGGTAGGAGTTCAATTCCCAGACATGGCAGCTGTGTGTGTGTGTGTGTGTGTGTGTGTGTGTGTGTGTGTGTGTGTGTGTGTGTGTGTGTGTGTGTGTGTATGTTTGTCTGTGCAGAGAGCAATGTTCTTTAGGGTAGTCACACCCCCTACAATTTAAAGCACTACTTTGGCAAAACTGCTGATGTCATCCACCTAGAAATACACCTCTGGGAAGGATGCAGCCCAGTAATCTCTGCAGCGTGTCCTGTAACTGCATACTGCTGTAGTGTGATACATTAGGTAGATAGCTGTTCTACTCCCACACATGGTAAGTGTGTGTGTGATTGTGTGTGTGTCTGTCTGACCCTGTCTGTGTAGACAGTAATGCTTTTAGGGTTGTCACACTCCATACAACTTGTACGCTCTACTTTGGCAAAGCTTCTGCTGTCATCCACCTAGAAATACACCTATGGGAAGGATGTAGCCCAGTAATCTCCGTAGTGCGTCCTGTAACTGCGTACTGCTGTAGTGTGATAAATGAGGAAGGTAGCTGTTCTACTCCCAGACATGGCAAGTGTGTGTGTTGTCTGACCCTGTATGTGTAGAGTGCAATGCTTTTTAGGGTGGTCACACTCACTACAATTGAAATGCTCTACTTTGGTAAGGCTGCTGATGTCATCCACCTACAAATACATTCCTGGAAAGGATGTATCCCAGTAATCTAAGTGGCGCATCCCATAACTGCGTACTGCCATAGTGTGACAAAAATAGTTAGGTAGGAGTTCAATTCCCAGACATAGCAAGTGTGTGTGTGTGTGTGTGTGTGTGTGTGTGTGTGTGTGTGTGTGTCTGTCTGTGTTGAGAGCAATGCTTTTTAGGGTAGTCACACTCCCTACAATTCAAATGCTTATCACTTGCAAGGCTGATGATGTCATCCACGTAGAAATACACCTCTGGGAAGCTGTAGCCTAGTAATCTCCATAGCGTGTCCTGTAACTGCATACTGCTGTAGTGTGATATAGACCTCTGTTAGGGGATCTATACCCACGCATGTTACTTATGTATGTTTTGTGTATGCTCCACTGTCTGTGTGGGGAGCAATGCATTTTAGGCTAGTCACACTCAGTACATATCCAATGGCCTACGTTGGCAGTCCTGCTGATGTCATCCAATGTGGAATACACCTTCGGGGAAGGAGTACTCCAGTAATCTCTGTGGCACGTACTATAACTGTGTAGTGCTGTAATGTATTAAACTAGGTAGGTAGGGGTTCAACTCCCAGACATGGTGTGTGTGTGTGTGTGTGTGTGTGTGTGTGTGTGTGTGTGTGTGTGTGTGTGTGTGTGTGTGTGTGTGCATTTGTAACTCCTACCCTGTGTAGAGGTGGGTGTGAGTCTGTGACACCTGGGCCCAATGTGAGGTGGGTTTGCAAATGTCTTTTATGGTGGCCCTGTATCACAATGCCCACTGTACAGGGATACCAGATGTGAAATAGCTGAAAGGCTGGGGTGCAGTCCCATACCCATACATATGACATCACGGCCAGGCAATCACAGTTAGGTACCCCGGTATTACCCAGAGCACACTCTCAACTCATGTCACACACACACACACACACACACACACACACACACACACACACACACACACACACACACACAGACACACACATATGCCGAGGCAACAGCCAATATGAGTGTAGTACACTGCATATTGGCAACTGATAGTAACTATGGTGCGACTGCAGTGGCCCACAGAGGGCATGGCCCCCTGTCCATCTGTCTAATAGGCACAAACAGGCAGACAGTGCACCTTCCCCATGTTCCCCACTGGACACCTGCAACACCTGTGGTGCCATCACATGTGACCCACAAAGGACATACCATGCCTGAAAACATGTCCTGTATGGACAGAGGCCACCGACACCAAGGAATGCTAGTAGCATGCTATCAATGTAGGTGCAGGGTTAACCCGCTGTCCATTACCAGTTCCTGCCACAGGTGGCCACAAGTAGCACATCTGATGATAACCTGTGTACACAACATGGGCCCGACACTCCAGGTACAATTCCACATGTCACTGTGCATGCATGTGGGAGGTGTGCACATCCCAGATACCATCCATGTCATGGACTAGGGAACACGAACAGCATTGGTCACATGCAATAGACACCCAGATGACTGTTTGGTGGATACAATACCCACCTGTGTGGGCAATGCAGAAACCACAGACCTGAGCCACAATGCAGACCATTGTCATGTGGCCTGATGCCAAGATATACCCAATCACCTAGCCTTGTATAGCCGTCTGCCACAGTCACCCTCCACATACCCATGCAGAAATGCACCCATGCATGTCAGTACTGGCACCCTGTGTGTTTGTTGCATTATGCATAAGATCACATCCACACTCACTACAACCCCCAGTGGCACACTGATGCATGCTGTCTGATGTCAGACACCTCCCCATACCCTTTGCCCATACAACCTCCATATGACCCGTGTGGTGCATGTGATTTATTTATTTACATTTGTTGGCTGGGAGTGTCCGACTGGACGTAGGTCCATTTTCGGTGGAGGCCCGGGGAGAAAAGCTCCACAGTTAAAATAAACAGACAGTAGTTACATTGGATTACATAGCGATTAACAATTTAACATAGCAATTAATTAAAAACATATTTACAGATGAAGAACATAGTACATCAGTAGACAACTAGAATCTTTATCTGCGAAGTACATAACAGACATTAACAAATGTTACAATAAGAAGTTCCTGCTGTATAATAAGTACTAGGCATATGAGCATCTGAGCTTGCTATAATCAAGGTAGTTAGTGGGGTGTAAAAAAAGGTAGTGGTTGGATGGGGTGGGTGATATTAGAGTGGGAGTTGCAATGGCATAGCCAGCATGTTTTTAGGTGCACTTTTAGTAAAGTTTTGAAGTGGATGCATGATGGTACAGAGGTAATTTTGGGTGGGAGGGAGTTCCATAATTTGGCTATGGCGCAAGAGAATAGTGCTTCACCAGCAGAGTTATTGGCTTTAGTGAACTGCAAGTGATTTTTGTTGCTGGATTTTAGTGGTCTGGTGGTGCGATAGGGTTGGAGTAGATTCCGGAGGGATGGGACATTTAGTGGATGGTTTACTAGTTTGCGGGCAAGTGATAGTTGATACCATTGAAGGAGGTGAGGGAGTTCAAGCCAGCCCAGTTCAGCAAGTGAGAGACAGTGGTGGCTACAGTAGGATGCCCCTGTGGCGAATTTGGCGATTTTGTTGTAGCAGGTCTCTAGCTTGTTTAGATCACATTGCCTTAGGTTGGTGTATATTGGAGAGCATAGAGTAGGGTGGAGATAAGGTGGGAATTTGCTATTGAAATCTTTGCTGCTTTGATGAGACGTTGCTTATTTATGTATAACGTTCCTAGTTTTTTTGGACTGTTTTTATGGTCATGGATATGTGAATGTCAAATTTTAGTTTATTGTCTATTTCCACTTCTAGCAATTTGGTGTGTTCAGTTGGGTATATAGTGGTGTTGTCTTTTGCTGTGATGTTAAAGTGAGAGCTGTTTTGAGTATGTTTGGTGGGTTGGAAGATGAGTAGTTTAGTTTTGTTTGGGTTGAGTATTAATTGGGCATCGGATAACCATGTTTCAACAGAGGAAAAGGTTTCCTGTGTGACTTTTTTGCAGTTTGGGTAGGGACTGGGCTGAGCAGATGCCGGTTGAGTCATCTGCGTATTGTATGAGTGTGCCATGTTTGGTGGCAGAGGCTAGATTATTGGTGAAAACAGAGAAGAGTAGGGGTCCAAGGATGGATCCTTGGGGAACCCCTATGGAGACACGTAGTTGGGAGATATGTCATTCTGCCATACAACGGATTGTTGGCGGTCAGACAGGTAACTCTGAAACCAGTTGGTGACTGATTGAGAGAAGGATAGGTTATTGAGGACAGAGTTGAGTTGTTTGTGTGGGACCATGCAAATGCTTTAGATAGGTCTAGGAAAGTAGCAGAGGAGAGATAGCCATTGTTTTTACGCTGAAGGATAGTGTTAGTAAAGGAGAGTAAGACATTGGTGGTGCTATGGTTTGGTCAGAAACCATGCTGAGTATTGGAAAGGAGGTTGTTAGTAAGGAGGTAGTCTGAGACCTGAGAATGTATGCATCTCTCTAGTATTTTGGAGAGTGGAGAGAGAATAACTATGGGGAAGTAATTGGTTAGTTCTGTGGAGGGACTGCCCTTGTGGAGGGGAATTATATGTGATACTTTCCACAGTGTGGGAACGTAACTTTCTGACAGAGATTGGTTAATCAAGATGGATACTGGTTAGACCAGAGCATCAGCTGCGATTTGTAGGTATTCACTCGGGAGGTTGTCTGCTGCTAATTTGGTGGGCTTAAGTTTAGTTAAGAGTTTTTTTATGTTGGAGGTAGGTACAGGAGAAAACGAGAAGGCAGTGGGAAGATTACTAGTTGAAGGTGTGGGTTGGAGGGGAGGGGGTTGTGTTGTTTAGCTAGTGATATTATGGTTTGTGTGAAGTGTGTGTTGAATGAGGTAGCAATATATTTGGAGGAGTGAGGGATGTTAGGAGGAGGGGTACTGACTTTACCTGGGTGGAGGATGGAGTTTATGGAGGACCAGAATTATTTGGGGCTGTGTTGGGATGAGTCTAGGGCAGACTGGTAGTATTGGAATTTGTCCAGTTTTATTAGCTTTTTAACTCTATTGAGTAATTCTAGGAATTTCTGTCTAGTTGAGGGGGTTTTGGTTTTGCGCCAGTGCTCCCAGGCTTTATCCCTGTTTTTCATTTCTGACTTAGTGGTTTTCTGTAGCCATGGGGAGGGTTGTGCTTTTGTTCTGGAAAGTCTCATGGGGGCATGGTAATTAAGGATGCTCAGGAAGGTAGTATTAAAAGATTCAACTGCGTCATCAAGACTGAGGTACTTTAGGGGATGCCAGTTACATTCTTTAAGGGATGAGATGAATGTGAGTGGGTTAAAGTTTAGTTTTTTACGTATTTGACGGTAGATGACAGGTTTAGCTTGGTATAGGTATTTTTTGAGTAGGAATGTTGGGGAGTGATCACTGAGGCTATCCGATAAGCAGCCTGTTATATAAGACTGGGGGCTCTTACTGACTAGTATCCAATCCAGGGTAGTGTGCTTGCTGGAGTTTTTATTTATGCTGGTTGGCGACTGGACTAGTTGGGTGAAGCCATGAAGGGTTATATGATGGGTTGGATTGTTGCCAGAACAGGATTGCCAGTCAATATTGAAAACACCTAAAATGATAGTTTCTTGGGGGAGATGGTGGGTAGACCAGCTGAAGAGGTTTTCTAGTGGAGGGATGTTTTGGCCAGGTGGGAAGTAGCATCCAATTATGTTGATGGTTTTGTTTTGGTTTATTTTGAGGCTGGTATATATTATTTCTTCATTGCCTATTTGTGGAGCTGATGATTTTAAGATCTGGATGTTTAGATGCTGTTTAAATATTATAGCTACACCGCCTCCTTTCTTGTTTAGCCGGTCTAGCCTTAGTATGCCATAACCGGTAGGGAGTATTTGCTCACTGGTAATGTGAGGTTTTAGCCAGGTTTCTGTCAGAATGACTATATCTGGGGAGTACAAGTCTATGGTGGCATGGATTTCATGGACTTTGTTGGATATACTTTGAATATTTAGGCTTAGTAGAAGGAAGTCACTTGGCTTTCTATTGGCTGTGATATGGGAGAAGTTGTGGTTTCTAGTCTGATTATGAGGATTGGGGTTGGAGATGGTAGGGCCAGGGTTGGGGTGAATGTCTCCACTTAGGGCTAGGTTTGATATGCATGAGGTTATTAGTTTTCTCAGTTTTTGAATGTGTTTGTTTATTAGGGAAACTTTATGATTTTGCTCTGTGGGTAATAGGTATGGTGGGAGGGTTACTATGTTAAGTTGTAGGGATGCTTTATGTTTGAGTAATATAGTTGGTAGAATATATGGGGGGTGCATAGGGATGGTTCTTGAGTTGGTGGGAGGGGAGCTGAGTGAGGGTGAGACATGAGTGGTGGTGTGAGTAGTAGTACAGTGGTAGTGGCTGAGTGGGGGAATGATGGAGCTTTGGTAGGATGTAAGATATGAGAGGAGAGTGCATGCAGTGAGCATAGGTAAGGTATGCTTGTACATGTTAGTTGAGGAGGTGTGATAGCAGTGGGAAAATGGAGGAGGTAGTGCTGGGTTAGCGCTGTGGTTGGCTGTTGGAAAGATGGGAGGGGTTTGTGAGTGTAATAAAGGTAGAACCACTGGGGGGCAGGAGGGAATAGGGGACAGGGTGGGGAGCGAAGCAGGTAATGACCCTGTTAATTGCTTTTATGAGGAGGATGGAAACAATCAGGTAGCAGAGTAAACTGATAAATGAACATATTATAGTGACAAAGGGTGGTTGTAGTTTTAAAAATGGTACCTGCCACAGGTAATATTTATTAATTTTGGGATTGGCTTAAGGTAATAAACAGGGAAGGGGGAGAACAAGGGTGTGAGCAGGCAGTTCTTTTGTACTGCTGCTAATGAGCCAAAGCAAAGACAAGTTTGTGTTTAAGAAACAATCAGAATTGATCAAGGACTGCTCTGAAACTGTAAGCCATTTCTTAACCATTTCACAGGTGGAAAAACAGGATAACCTTGTATCAGTAGGCTACTGGGGTCTCAGTTTAAATTAACAAACACACAGTATTGATCAGTTATGGATACTATTTGCTAACAGAAGGGAATAAGAGAGAAAGTGAAAGATGAGTGTGTGTGTGTGTGGGGGGGGGGGGGGGGCTGCTTACAAGACAAAGCACAGTGCTCTCCAGGGGAAAATGAATATTGGCTCAAACAGGTAGACACATACTCAAAATTAACTTTAGCTGTCCGCATGGATACCTGCACAGTGATGTGTTGCGGCAATCCCACTACTGATGGGTTTCAATCCTGCCCCTGCCAAGTGTGTCAATGTGTGCGTGTCCCTGTGAGAGTGTGGCTGTGCTGACAGTGGCACCTGTCCATGCGGACAGGCACATGTATGTCACTTACCGTATAGCTACCATATCCCTGTTGCAGAATATCACTCACCTTCACATATATGTTCCGAGGGTTCACAACAGGTAACCCATGTGGCTCATCCAATAACTGCACAGAACTGTCATAGCACTACATAGTCGTCAGGGGTGTGATACCCTGTGCTGGTAGGTGGGTGACACAAACATGCTTAGGTTTTACTCTCTCACCCCTCCCTGACCTGTCTTAGCCTCTGTCTGCCTCTCTCACTCCCTCACTGGTGGATGTGGAGACCTACACCTGCTTTGCTTAGGCAGCAGCATGTGTATTTTAATTGATACTCAAGATCAGCTGATGGCCTCTGCATGAATTGCAGCCCTCCCCTAGACGACTGCATGTGGAACAGCTGTGGTAACATTCCCATAGCCAATTGCATGGAAACACACTCCAATATCTAGGAACATCATGTTGGTGTTGGCCCTTTTCATTCACTGTGAGCAGGATCTTGATCTGTTGTTTGGCAAACAGCATCTCAGATGGATTGGGGATGTACCTCTAACAACATACACTGTGGAAACAGGGTAAAACACAGGAGGGGGATGTGCCTGACCTGACTACAGACTGTAAGTGCTGCTATACTGCATTTGGCGTGATGTTGGTTTAACAGTGTGTGTGTGGATATGGCTGTCCCACATGTCTCAATACCTGCCATGTCAGTTCTATGTTTATGAGGAATCCACATCTGCAGGGTCATCTGCAGACTGGGCGGTGTGTTGTGCCTTTGGTGTCATGTGCTACCCACGGAGCATCTATCTGTGGACTGCAGAAAGTACTGTGAGGATTGCAGTCTGTAGATGGTGAAAGCCGTATCAGTTACAGACTTCATATCCCTCATAGGACATATGTTGCAACAAATCCTGTTATAACAGTAAATGTATGAGGTTATCACAGCAACATGTGAATATTGGCCCTGTGTATGTGCTTCCAGCCACAACTCTGTCAACCTTTGCACATATGTCGTGCATGCAGAGGTGCATATGTGCTGTACACCATAAGTAGTGTCTTCATATCTGATAAGCCAGTGAGATATCAGACTGCTACACATGTAATGTACAGAGGGGTTATAACTGATGACATAACCTGGACATACTGTGGTTGTTTGTACAGTACTGAGGTCTGTGTATGTTTGGTAAATGTTGATAGTGTGTGTATTGTTAATCTGTACCTTGGCCTGCCTACAGACTGTGGTAGTTGTCATTGTCTTAGGTCCCATCCTATTTGATGTTACATATTGCTCCACAGTATGTTACCATATTGGCTTACATGTTTGTAGGGCCATACACACACATGTCCCATACCACAGTCAGCCATCACACCAAACTCTGCAGTGGCCCAGTATATGTAGGGAAAGTGTATGACTGGAACATATGAGGATGGTGTTGAACAGATAGTCCATATACTGTAATGTTATGCTAGCTTCCCATATGTGGCTGTGGCTCTGTTCTCATAGGTTGTGGTTATACACTTTCACACAGGTGCATCTTACCTTGTGCTATGACATGCCTGTACAGCCAGCTATATATGCAGGTACATGTGCATCCCCCCTTAGGAGATGTAGGCCGGTGTTGAGACAGTCTGCCTGTAGCCTGCACAGTGCATTGTTACATGCCAGCAACTTAGTGTACTTACCCAGTGAGATGTCATGTGCAGATATTTGCCAGATGTACTGCTGCTGGGCCTCCCTTAACAGTCATGTATGTCAGACAGAGCAGTGGGATGCTGTACAGATGTATGTCAATATCTAGTGGGCAGTATGTGGCCATGGCACCCTTGTACCAGCAGGTATTACGTGTCAGGCCAGACTGGCGTGTGTGACTGCATAATCTATGGTGGCATATATATACCAGTTATTATGTGTTATACCCATCTACATGGCTGTTAATATCCATATTGTCAGGCATGGTACACATGTTTTGAACT
Organism: Protopterus annectens; assembly: GCF_019279795.1. Classification (NCBI taxonomy): domain Eukaryota; kingdom Metazoa; phylum Chordata; order Ceratodontiformes; family Protopteridae; genus Protopterus; species Protopterus annectens. The sequence continues at coordinate 1,391,770,823 of NC_056729.1, forward strand.
AAGGGGTTCTGTGTATACCTCTGGACTGTACAGAATGTGTCAGAATGTCCACACATATTGGCCAATGTCTCTGCTGCAGTCGACAGGGGCTGTACGTGCAAGCAGCGGTACTTAACTATGATGTCCTTAGGATGTCTGTCTGTAGCCAATGGCACACATGTGGAAAGCAGATGTGACCCCCCCACACACACACACTATGTCTGTGAGGACAATCCCAGGTACAGAAGCAATAGTATACAGAACTGTAATAGTACACAAATAAAGGTCTTCCAATCCTGCAAACCTGTGTGTGGTGTCTTTCCCTATGACCCCTCTGTGGCTATATGTTGCAGGCAATGACTGACACTTGTACTGGTGGCCCATACTGTGTCCAGTTGCTCAGGTGTGAACTGTAAGCATAGTGGCTGTTCCGTATTTTGTGCACCTCCTACATATATATCTGACTGTACATATCTCTGCGTGTGAATGTGTAGTCACATGTATATCTATATATATGTAAATATAAATTATATATATATATATATATATATATATATATATATATATATATATATACATATATATGTATATCTGTATCTGCATATATGTGCCTGTGTATATGTATCCTGGGGATGCTGATAACCTCCACATTTTTAATCTCCCATGGGAGCCAGACTGTACTGCATAATATGTTACCAATACCAGCCTGACATCATACAGGTGGGATGTAGTACTGTTAACATCTTGTGCCCATGTCATGTCAGGTCCTGGTTATGGGATCTGCAACACTTGGTAGTGTATTTCAGGGTGGATGTGTTTGGCTGTGGGGGGGTTGCCAGTTACTACAATCAATACGTATATTGTTTGGGCCCTCCCAACCCCAATGACGGTGCATGTGGACATATGTGTTTCTGTTAATCTACCATTGCTATCTATGGATGTATGCCCATATATACCTATATAGGTATATATATTTGCTTACATTTGTCTAACTATGTCCGTATATACCTACGGAGATATACATCTGCATACATATATGTAACCTGCTGTGTATATGTGGAAATATAGGTGTTGTAATATATATATGTGTAGATTTGCATGTATAAATGTTCATATATATCTATATCTATGTCTATATTTCAGACCATATATATATATATATATATATATATATATATATATATATATATATATATAGTATTGGTTTAGATATGGATATAATTACACACACACATACATCTAGATGTTGGCATGCATTTTCTGTACTGTTGCATGAATGGGCTGGATGTTATGTTAACAATATCAGATTTATGTACATCTGGCATGACTTAGTGGTAAATCACTTTGGGTATGGTGTGCATGGCCTTGGGTTCCAGCCTTGCAGAGGCTGTTTATTTTGTTGCTGGGCAGAACATGGGCTGTTGGATACTGACTGATTAAGGCACTTTAAAGCAGTTCATCTTCATTAAACAATAATTTAGTTATTAGGAGGGGAACCTGTAGTATCATGTGTATACCAGGGTTGTGTGTTTCTTATATACCTGAATTAGATGTTCCTAGTAGGTTTTGTGTGCATACCTGGCAAATTTGTGTGCCACGTATGCTTTGCGATACCTACAAATAAAACCATTAGTGTAAACAAAGTCACACGTGAAGTCTATTGTTATTACCAGGGAAACATTTGTCCCATGTGGGACAATCCAAAAATTAGGTATTCAACTTTCCTCTAAAAGCATGGCTGCAAAGGTACGCATGGCTATGTGCATGGATTACAGCATGTGGCAGACCTAGGACACTTGGGTTGGGACAAAGTACAGGATGAGTCCCGAGGGGAGGAGGAAGAGGGGAGGGCGGGCAAAGTGTGGTGGTGTGGTTGCTACAGGCCAGTAACCAGAGAAGGGATGGTGGCTGCGTGTTTGCAGTGGGGTGGGGGGCAGGCGGAACTGTGGGTAAAGTAAATATGGGTCGAGGAGAGGCTGGGTTGGATGGGCCTGTACTGGTCGGCCAGCCTAGTGGGTGGGGGAGAGGGGAATGTGATATAAACATGTGAAACATAAAAGAAGACTAATTTAAATCCCTATTTAAATGAAACACTAAAAATAAAATGACCTTGGTAGTGTATTGCAGGGTGGACGTGTTTCGCTGGGGGGGTATGCCAATTCGTACGAGACGTATATTGTTTGGGGCCTCTCAACCCCATTAATGGTGCATGTGGACATATATATTTCTGTTAATCTACCATTGCTATCTACAGATGTCTGGCCATATATACCTATATGGGTATATATATTTGCTTACATATTTATAACTATGTCCATCTATACCTATGGAGGTATACATCTGCATACATATATGTAACTTGCTGTGTATATGTGGGACATATAGGTGTTGACATATATATGTGTAGATGCCGGCATTTGCATGTATATAGGTTCATATATTTGTATATATATATACATATATATATATATATATATATATATATATATATATATATATATATATATACATATATATTTCTGGATATTTATATATATACATATATATTTCTGGATATTTATATATATATAGATATATATATATATATATATATATATATTACTACATATATAAAAATATATCTGTTTAGATATTAATATATTTACACACACACACACATACATCTAGATGTAGGTATACATTCTCTGTATCGTTGCATGACTGGGCTGGATGTTATGTTTCTGAAAACATAGTATCCTGCCTGTAGCTTGGGAAGCAGTGGTTTGTTTACTTTTTTTGTGTGTTTGTATGTTTCACCTGTTTGACTGGGGGTGTATCGGTATGTGTAACACGTGTGTTGATTGAGCCCCCTCAAGTGGTCATATATGTCATTCTTATGTGCTGTATCATATCTATAGATATATAGATCTGTGTGTATATATATATTTATATATATACATATATATATATATATATACATATATATATATATATATATATATATATATATACATATACATATACATATATATATATATATATACATATATATATATATATATATATATATATATATATATATATATATACACACACACACATATATCTATATATATATATATATATATATATATATATATATATATCTGTATATGTCTGCATACACACACACACACACACACACACACACACACATATATATATATATATATATATATATATATATATATATATATATATATATATATATATATATTGCTGTATATATATCTAACAACATATAGATGTATGCATATGTATAGTTATATATGTGGATATTTATATATATAGTTCATAGTTTATTACTAAGCTAACTGCCCTTGCGAGCCATTTTAAGCTTAGCCAGTTATCCCTTGTGAGACTCAAACCCTGCACCTTGGGTTTGTAAGGCAAACACCTTAGCCATTAAGCCACCCTCCCAACTCTTTGTGGATACATATACATATATATATATATATATATATATATATATATATATATATATATATATATATATATGTAATATAGAAAGGGAGAGGTATATATCAATTTAGTTCTAGATATATATATATACACACACACACACATACATCTACATGCATAGATACATTTCCTGTAATGCTGACTGGCATTGCTGGATGCTATGTTTGTGGTAACATCAGGGTTATGTATATCTGCAGTAGCTTAGTGGTAAATCACATTGGCTATGGTGTGCAGGCTACTGGGTTCGAGCCTTGTAGAGGCTGTTTATTTTGTTGTTGGGCAGAACAAGGCCCACTGGATACGGAATGATTGAAGCACTTTTAAGCAGTTGTCGGCAGGTTTGTGCAACGGTAAGCACTGGTAACTTATGGTGACATCCGCTTGCACATGGTTAGCCTCAATATTGCTTACTATGTGTAAACACTGCTTACCATCATGCAAACAGACTTACACCTGCTTACTATATCTTAAATATCCTTACTACTGCTATATTTTAGAAAGTAATAATGTAATGGTTCTTGGGGAGGTGGGGAATTTGGCATATGTATGGGGTTATCATTCATTACACAGCTTACTACTCCAGTTCACACATATATGTTATTTATTAGGTTGTACAACTAAATATATTGATCATAACAGTGATTTGACATGGAAATGGAATGTACTGCAGTGGGACTCGAACCGGGATTGACTGCTCGTGAGGCGAACGCTTTGCCCACTACAGTATTGCTGTACTGTTTCATTTGCATATAGCTTGCTTTTTATCCTCTTTTTGCTATTTAAGCTGCATTAACCATAACTATGCAATGGGCAAACCCGCTCACCTATGGTTAAACTTCGTCCATTCCATTACAAATAAATATTTATTTTTATTTTCTTTATTCACTACTGCTCTTATACATGTGGGGGGATGTTGCTGGGGGTATGCGTACATCTATGGACGGTCTCGCTCATTGTTTACTACCTTTCTGCAGTCCTTCATTGCAGGGGCGTGTATATTCTGAGAGCTCTGCTCTCAGACACGCACCCTGCACTCGTACGCGCTCCATGTAAGCCTAGGAGCTCAGGCAGCACAACTTCATTACTATGCATAGCGTGCTGCCGTCCTGCTCCTAAATGGGTGCTTCCATGCAGGACTAAGCTAGTCCTGCACAGAAGATTAGTGAATACGGGGGAGAGCCTTTACAAGGAAGATTAGCTATATCTAGTACTTTAGGATCAGATGTGGTAGTGTTATGAAGACCTGGACTGGGATGAATGTCACCACTAATAATAAGTTTAATAGCAATGGTTACCACTGTTTGTAAGAATGTAGATGTATGTTTGTGATGTCTGAAAGGCTAATAAATATAATAATAATTATAAATATAATAATTTATTATATAAATATAATAAATAATGTGGCTGCAGTGGCTCAAAAATACGGATAGATTTTAAATATTGCTCTTTTTAACTTAGAAAGTTGCTAGAATAATAGGATTTGTGTTGGCTTGCATTTTCTGAAGGATATGAAGTCTGAAATGCATATTCTGCTGCCTGAATCAGTGTACTAAAAGTTTTTGTGCTCAAGTCAAAAAACAGTTGCTTAACAGCAGTCTTTCTAAACTCATGCATATTAACGAGGTAATCCCTTATTTTTTGTTTACCATTCTGCAGTTGCTTCTGTTCATGTTCTGTGGGATTCCCTCTACTTTGCAATATATTTATCAGTTCCTCTACATCAGAGGTCATTATTTAGTGACTTCAGTCCTCTGATTTGCCACACAACTACACATTTTATGTGAAACAGACCAGACCTATCAGGCTAACTCTGGGCAGTAGACACACACACACACACACACACACACACACACACACACACACACACACACACACACACACACACACACACACCTTCCTTCTCTCTGCTCTCATACAGCAACACAAATATGCACACCCCTACTCTGTCACACAGCAGTATACACACAAACACCTTTTCTCTTATTGAGAAGTACACACTGTCTCTCATATGAACAGAATGGCTAGTTTAAATTACATACACACACCTATACATGTACACACACTTTCTCTTTCATACAGAATCAAACAGAACCACTAATTTAAATCTCACACACACACACACACACACACACACACACACACACACACACACACACACACACACACACACACACACACACACTTACCTTCTCTATAAACAGAATGGCTACTTTAAATTCCATGCACAAGTGCAGAATGGGTTTACATCTGTGTTGGTGTGTTTGTGTATGAAGCATGCATGGTCCTCCTTAAAGGAGAAGATGCCACCACCATGGTGCTAAGAAGTATTTTTATGTTGAAGCCTTTTGGCCGGAGTGGGCCCCTATAACTATAGAGCCATAGGCGACTGCCTATGTTGCCTAGTACTGGATCTAGTTCTGATTATTAGTTTAATACTTAACTCAAGACACCCAAAATCAGCTTGCAACCCACACTTTGGGAACCTCTGATGTAGAGGAACTGATAAATATATTGCAAAGGGATTACCTCATTAATATGCATGAGTTTAGAAAGACTGCTGTTAGGCAACTGTTTTTTGACTTCAGCACAAAAACTTTTAGTACACTGATTCAGGCAACAGAATGCAGAAAGGGCTGTTGCCAAGATGTGTACATGAACATGACATGACATGCAAGACCTTACATATAAAATTTACATTTTTACACATGTAAAAAAGTAATATCTCATTTTCTTGAGTTTGTGGTAGTTCAGGTGGATGTAAAAAATTCCATGACGCCTATTGAAAAGAGTAGGGGTCCTTTAGTTATATACAAAAAGAACTCTTATTTACAATATACTTACATATTTACAAATATTTACAAATGTACAAATATGTAGATATACAAATATACTTACACATATTAATAATGTCCTTTCCAATCATACTAAATTTTCATCCCTATTAGACCCCCACTCCTTCTTCCATAACCGCCATCTGATTTTACTTAATATTCTAAAATCCATTTACCATTAAACATAATTTTATTTATTCTTTCATGGTGCTAATGAAATATGATTCCATATAACCCACATGACATAAAATACCTTTTTATCTATTCTTTTAACATCTTCCTTACTTCTATTGTTATGATATCTGTATTTAATTATACTCATGTTTATTTTATCCACTTGTTTTATACTATTGAAAAAAATCTTCTTTACTCTTTTACATTTCAAAAACACGTGCTGTAGTTTCTTCTTCTAGACAATTTAAACATTCTACCACTTTTACTTTTTAATCTATTCTTTTAACGTATTCCTTACTTCTACGGTTATAATATCCGTATTTAATTATACCCATGTTTATTTTATCCACTTGTTTTATACCATTGAAAAAAAACTTCTTTACTCTTTTACATTTCAAAAACACATGCCGTACTTTCTTCTTCTAGCCAATGTAAACATTCTACCACTTTTTTCTATATGGCATATTTCCTTTTACTGGTAACTTATCTATTACCACTCTCCACAAAACATCTTGGCATTCTACTTTCTGATTACGCCATTTGGTTCTTATTTTTACAGCTTTATTTTTTTCATCTGTTAGAGTTTCTATGGTTTTACATGGTGATGTTTTAGCATATCATTTTTTTTGATTTTATCATAACATTCTTATACCATACTTTGTGATCTTTTTCTATATCATTAATTTTTATTTTCCACAAAATGTTTTTCTTGGTAGCATTTTATTTCTTCATTTATACTTCTTTTACTCTTTTTAACCATACCCCCCAAATTTAGCATACTTAAATGTATACAATTTTACTACCAGTCTCTCATCTTTTTCATTTATCCACTTTAACACTATACAAATTTAATAAAGCAGTATATACCACAGAGTCAATTAACCCTAAACCTCTTTCCTCTTTATTTACATACAAAACTCCTCATTTTAAATGAAAAAAATATCTTCAATAATTCCTTTTCAAATACTGTTGGCAACACAAATACACTTGATAAGTATGCTGTTTTTCCACCAGTAATGAAAATTTTTAGCTTTTTTTCTAAATGATAATTCATATGCTTTCCAGAAAAGACAGTTTGTTTTATTTCTTCTACTGTTTTTCCCATTGAATTCTTCTTACATCTTTATTCCCAAATTTCATACCTAACAAAGAAATTTCATTCACCACCTAAACATTGACTTTTCCTCTTTATTTAAAGCCATCCCTATCACCTCTAGATAATCAAGTGACTTCTTTTATCCAAATTTTGTTTTTGTTATAATGTCACCTGCATATGTTAAAAGAACCAGAATTCTTAACTCTTTAGTTGCTACATACACAACCTCATCATTTTGTAATTTATTTCATATACTATCACATTCATAACTAAGGCAAAGAGTATACAACTCATTGGGTGTCCCTGTCTTACACCACTCTCCATATGTATATCTTGGCTTAACCAGACATGTACAAGTATTTTACTTTATTATTGCTATCTATGCAGAAGTATATAATTTCCTAATGTTCTTACTGTGAAAAACTGAGGGCCAGCCAGATAGAATTTAATAAATAAGTCTATGTCATTGTAAATATTAATACGATCCACAGGCTAGTTTCACAGATGTAAGAAAACTGTGTTATGTTCTGAGCTTCAAAAATGTAACCACAGTGCACCCTGCTGGAAGACAGATGATGGGATTTTACAACTGTGTTTGATCTCAAGCTCAGAGAAAGGATGTCTGCAGCTAGAAATTTTTTCTATTGTTGTAAGACATAGATAAATTACTAGGTTTTACATGTAAAGTGTCTTTTATTGCTGTGGATTCCTGGCAGGTGCAGATCAAAAGAGAAATGTTAAATTTTAAGTTCTGTGAGCCTGGGAAATGTAAGCAGACATAACAAGAATGATGCAATCTGAAATGACTCAACAGTAACGTGCATTATCAATTTAAGGGCTATCTCAGGAAGTAAGAATAGTATTTTGTATTTTATTTGTCTTCAGAGTTGACAACAGCTGACCAGCACTTTGCCTTTGCTCTGTAAGTAGAATTTAGAACAGCTATTTCTCTTTGAGATAGACAGACATAGTAAGATTAGTCTAGCTGTTTTCTATATTTATGTGAGACTATCCTAAAATATTGTTTTAAAGTATTTCCTGTGCTTTCTGAACTCTCTAGTGTCACTGGGTTGAATGAATACGTATTGTCTTGTGTTTTTATTATTTATTAAATATTTTAAACCTTTCAACCATGGCTATTTTGTGTAGAGATACCTTAAGCTCTCAGAGGACTTGCATGTATTTGGTGATACTGTATAAAACACTCCAATAGCCTTAAGCCTGGGTTACATTTACTATTTGGATAACAGTAACATTACACAGTAGAATTGGACACCCTTTAGTAAGGGACTTTATAGTAGCTGATAAGAGTAGTTGGTGGCAGTGGACTACTACCGTATAGCCTGGGCAGAAGGGGGAGTAGCTGGTGAACCCGTGCCAGCCTTCCCCAGCAGTATCTGTGTGTTTGTATGTAAATCAAATCTCAAAGTGTATGTGTGTGTCAGCTACTTGGGCAGGGACATGAAGCACTGGTTGTACACAGAGGGCACTGGAGGTTTTGGCTTGACTACTCGGCTGAGATCTGAACCCTATAGCTGTGCCAGTGGGGAGTCTTATTGGGGATCTGGAGAGAAAGGGAGAAACCAGCCCCAGTCTGACTGTGATCTCTGTGTGCTCTTATGGAAAATTGTACTTCACTGTGTGTGTACTTGTTATCCTCCCAATGTGGATGCCCCTCACTGGTGTTAGTGGTGAAGATTGAAGCTCCTTAATTACTGGGCTAGTGCACAGGCATCACAATTACTTATATTCTTTCTTTATTACCCATAATATTTCACATCCAATTGCATTAAATGCCTTAAGGCCTCTCCTATCATGATTTTTACTTATTTTCTATTCATATCATCACCCACAATTTCTCAATCATTAATCATTCTTGACAGCCATTCCCCTTTATACTACAATTTTTCCATTTTAGTTTCAAATCCCTTTGTATTATTTTCATAAAGATCTTATAATCATTATTCAATATTATCAGTCTTGAGTTTTTTTTAATTGTCTATATTCCTTCTTCCATATGAATTTAAGTATTTCACATAGTTCTTTATACATAAAACCTTCATTTAGCCATTCTTTCAAAAATATATATTTTTTGTCAATCCCTTAAATTTTTACACATTTCATACCCTATTCCATTGTGTCCTGCAGTTGGATCTACATTTACTTGTCCTAATACTTTTGTCAACCTCATTTAAAGAAATCTCCTTTTCCAACTTAACCTTTTTACTTTCCATTTTTTACTACCTTCTTTTTTCTTTAAACATTTTTTGTACATATTGTACTACACTATTCATAATCATTTCCCTGACTTCTTTCTGTTTCTCTTTTTTATATTTTTTATTTCTCTTATTACACTACCATTTTCCTTTACTAGTCTGCTTAAGTAGCTTGATACTTCTCTTTTTCTTGTAAAAATATTTTTGCTTATATAACAATTCTTGTATTTTTTATTTTCTTCATATAATTCTATTTATTTTTTTCAAAGTACTTTCTATTATGTTCTAATTCTTCCAATGTGTCGTTATATGTTATTTTATCATTTTCTTTCTCTACTTTTCTCATATCATATTGATTGTAAAAACATTTTTATACTTTTCCTTAAATATCATCCACCATTTAGACCAATTTTTATAAAATATTCTCATAATATGATCTTTCCACAACTGTATTGCTAATGTCTTTCCTTCTTCATTCCATGCTTTCTAATACATCATTTTATTCCTTTGCCTATTTTTATATATTCCTTATTTTTCTTTATTTCTAGTCATATTGTAAGATAATCAGAAAATCCTGTTTCAATTAGCTCCCCTTCTCCTATAACTAAATGCCTGATGCTATAAAATAATATATTCCAGTTCTATACATACCCCTTTTATATGTCCATGAATTTTTGTCCCAAAGTTTTAACTTACCACATCTTATAACTTCTAACATTTTTTGATATCATTTTCCTTTCTTATTATGTTTGCCTCCTAAATCACAATTAAAGTCTCCAGTTATTATAATATTCAAAATCATCACTACATAGTCTAAACTCTTATGAAAAAAGCTTTCCTTGCTTTATAATTAATATAAGCATATAATGTTATAATTCTATGTACTTGTTCTTTCCATTTAAAAACTACAATCTTCCCATTTTGTTAAAGTTACATCTAAAATCTTTACTGTATTTCTACAGAATACAACTATTCCAGAACATCTCTCATTTTCAAAATTCCAGATTATCTTTCCTCCCCATCATTTCTCTGTTTGCAATCTTTATTCATTTGTTAAAAAATCTTGTGTTTTCTAATACAATTGTATCTATATGCCTTGACAGCCATAAAAGTTGAAGAACCTTCTTCCAAACAACTTGAGGAAGCTCTATGCTTTTATGAATTATCATTTGCTATTTTTTGCCCCTCCTGCCTGCCAGTTGTAAGCCCCCTCCCAGCTAGTTGACTGTTCACTCCCCATCACCCGAGAGAAGACCAACCAACAGATGCTGTGATGCCTGTGCCCTGGCCCAGCAATCAAGGAGCCTCAATCCTCACCACTAAGACCAGTGAGGGGTGTCTCCTATAGGAGGAAAGAATAACAAATACACACAGTAAAGTGCAATTTCCCTTAAGAGCAGACAGAGATCACAGTCAGTCTGGGGCTGGTTGCTGCCTTGCTCTCCAGGTCCCCAATAAGACTCCCCACTGGCACAGCTATAGGGTCCAGATCTCAGCCTAGTGGGCAAGCTAAAACCTCCAGCACCCTCTCTGTCCAACCAGTGCTTCGTGTCCCTGCCCAAGTAGCTGACACACACAGACACACACACACACACACACACACACACACACACACACACACACACACACACACACACACACTTTGAGAAGAGTTTATACAACCACACAGACACTCTTGGGGAAGGCTGGCACAGGTTCTCCAGCTGTGACCCTTTTTCCCAGATTATACGGTAGTACCAGCTGCCAACACCCACTAATATTTATCAGCTACTCAAAGGCCCTTAAAAGGGTGTCCAATTATTACTGTTCAATATTATTATCCAATTAGTAGTATAGCCCCAAGCTAAAGCTATTAGAGTGACTTTGTACAATTTTAAAGGCATGCAAGTACTCTAAAGAGCTTAAATTATCTCTACAAAAACAGCCACAGTTGAAAGGGTTTAAAAATATTTAATAACAATAGTCAAAACACAAGATAATACTTTTTACTACATAGTGCTAGTCAAGAGTTCAGAGATCACAGAGAAATACTTAAAATAATTCAGTAGTACAGCTCTCACATCACAGAAAAACACTTAGTCTAATCTTTCTAGTTTCTAGCTATTTCTAAGAGAAAATACAAGTCTAAGATAAACTTACATATAGAGCAAGACAGTGTTGGTGAGTTGGATGGTCAAGACAAAAATGCTTAATGCTCTCTAATTCTTTCTGTTTTTAAAATCACATTCCTGGTTCACATTACATAATTTTTCACACTTCCCTGGATTCCCAGGCTAACAGAAACTACATTTACATTCTTCACCACTGGGCAGAAACCAGAGCAATAAAGGACATTTATGCATGCAAATTCTGACCATTAACTCTGGCCTTAAAACAATAGACAGGATGCTTCACTCTAAACTTAGTGACTCTGAGTTTTAACATCAAAGGGTCACAACATGCTTTACTTGTTCAGTAGAGTGCACTGTTGTTACATTTTTTCTGGGTCTATATTACGTAATTGAAAACCCATATCACTGAACACAGCAACACTGACACACATAGCCCGAACTGCAAATACGCCAAACCCCCTAAACCGTGAATTTTCAAATCTCGAACCGTCATAATCTGCCAACACCACCATGCGCTACATACTACATACCCAAACATAATAAATAAAACACATACATACACTAACCAAACCCTACTTCTAACCCTACACTAAATCTTACATACATTACTATCTATGCACTTACCTTAACCCGCACCCTAACCCTAAAGTCCATAACTATCACACACTTACCCTACAGACATATACCCAAACAAAACAAATAATCCACACACATACAGTTAACAAAACCCTACTTCTACCCTACACTAAAACCTACATACATTACCTATCTATGCACTTACCTTAACCCGCACCCTAACCCTAAGGTCTGTAACTATCGCACACTTACCTTATGGAGCGATACCGCAGACGGGCCAACCATGACACTTCAACATTTTGTGTTTCATGGTTTTGAACGTTCGTCGTTACCGTAGTTCATGCTATATGTGTCGGTCTTGTGGTGTTTGATCTCATAATATAGACCCTTTTTTCCAGTTCCACAAGTAACACTATTTTTACCATTTAAGACAAAAGCCTATGGTTTACATTAATATTTACAGATGACAGAATTATCTCCAAAATTATATCTGGCCAGGCTGGCAGCCTTCACCTATCTTCACCTAATCTTCACAGATGCCATCACATAGCCATTGCGGAGGTTCAGGGTTTTTTTATCTTAAGCCTTTTGTTCCCTGCACATGCTCAGCCTACACAAGTGAAGGGGATGTGCAGTGGGCTATTGCCAGTTGTCTCTCACTTCAGCATGGGGCACTGCTAGCAGCAAGCCCTACAAGTGAGCAATCACATTACACCATGTGCTTGCAGAGTGCTTACAACCTTCCCACCTTTGGAGATGGGGTATGGCCTGCTTCCCTTTCACTCCTCTCCCTCCTTGCCTGGTTTCTCCATTGCCAGGGCTACTAATCAAACCCTGTTCACAAGGGTCACAGTCAGGGCACCGTCACTCTGCTCCATGGAGAGAGGTTTCATTAGTAACTATTTTTCTGAATACCTCTCTGATTTTTCTTTTCTTTCTTTTCTTGTTTCTCCTCTTCAATAATTAGAAAAACTTTTTATGTTTTAACATTTCTTTGTTTTTGGGATGCTTTTTAAGGCTCTAGCCTATTTTCAGTTGTAGAGGAAAAACATTTTTTTAAGCCTTTTATAAGATTTAATATCATGCTTTGACTCAAAACAAAATAAGTGCTAAAACCTGTAATTCTTGGAGGCAATTTGTCTATTACAATAATCCTTACTACTTGATTTAGAGGGATGAAGACATTCTATAATCAGCAGATAACAGAAGTTCTCTCAAAAATGATCAAAAACTCAGCACATGTAGGTACCATCTGCATTAGCATTATACGGCAAAATATGCCCAATATACAGATGAGTGATAACAGTTTCGCAAGCTGTCAGAAATGAAGACGGTATACAATTACACTGTTTTATGTGGGCAGTATGTACCACCTATGTCAGTATCTTTCAGCATTAGCCTTCATAGAGGTAGAAAATCTGCTGATTAAAGGATGTCTTCACCCTTGTAAATCAATTAGTAAGGCCCCAGTGGCTTAATGGCTAAGGCATTGGTCTTCTACGCCAGGGACTGTCAGTCCGAGTCCCATCTGGGGTGACATAATCTCGATCTAATCTAATCCAGAGGAAAAACAATTCTGGAAGAAGGGCCAGATTAGTGCAAATCCACAAATCAAATACAAAGATTTATTGTTACAGTGAACATCCCCAAAAAAAGACTTGGTTCTCCTATTTGGATGATCAAAAGGTTTTGAAAAATAGGCATGGGCAAGGGAATTTACTGCTTCTGAATACAGTGAAAAGACCTGAGATGGTGCTATTATAACATTCCTTGGTATACTCCATTGATACTTCTTTGACCCATTGGATGCTGTTATTAGATGTCATTGAATTGTATAATAAAAAGAATCTGCCTCCTGTCTGTACTACATGGAGAAGAGCAATGTACAAGTGATCATAAAGCTGTATTTCATAAGTGGATTGATGCAGATCTCTCGCCTTGAAAGGGCAATAAATTGTTGTTTCTACTGCTGTTCCCTGTTCTCCATGCTGTTTGTTTTCTGTGAAATTGCCTCATTCTGACCCTGCTCTTCTCTGTTCTTCTTAGGATAATTTTTTGTCAGTATGTATGTTAAGTGGTAGGTGGAACACCTGCCTCACATTCTGTATAGTCTTTCCATTTCCATACAATTGCTGAGATGGCGCCTAAAAGAAGAAAGTGCTGTCTAAAAGTACTTTAGTATCCTGACATCTTTATGAAAGGTTGGGTTCTTAACCATTCAAAAAACAGCATTTTTTTTGTTATACTCACATCTTGGGTCAACACTTCTTTGGTCAGCTTTTCTGTTTTTAGATGTCAGACTGCTGCTATCCTATATGGATTTGGTACTTTGTGGTCCTGACATTGCATGGCATAATATTCATTGAGCTTTTACAGGATTGCAGTTATATCATAGCAGGTTCATCTACTTTATATAAAGTTAAGTGTGGCCTTCAACTAATCTGCAAAACCAGTCAAGCTTCTTAAGGGTAAATAGCATAGCGTCAGGCTTCTATTCCACTTTGTGGAAAATGTCCATATGAATTAATAACTGATGGTATGGCGTAAGCCTCGAGATGATCAGTTTTTAAAAATCTGACATAACTTTGTTAAAGGATAACAATTTTCAGACTTCTAACTGAAATACCCTTCAGTTAAGCTAATCATGTCACTAAAACAGTTAGTTTCAGGAAGATGTCAAAAAAGACATCTTCATCCGGGGAACCCAAATATATGGAAACATCAATGTTAAAATCCATATTATAACCCATAGCAGAAGATATTTGGTTTGAAGAGACCAAGTCAAGATGTCTTTCTTGTGGGAGAGAGGAAAGCATTACTATTATAATAACTTCTAACTTCTCGTCAAGGATGCACTGTCATGACAATTAACTTTAAATCTACATTTCCCAAGACTGCATGGTTCCCCATTCAGCTGCACATGCAGTGGATATAAAAAGTGTACACACCCCTGTTAAAATGCCAGATTTTTGTGATATAAAAAAATGAGACCAGACTAAATCATTTCAAAACTTTTCCTACCTTTAATGTCACCTATAACCTGTACAATTCAACTGAAAAACAAACAAATCTGTTAGGGGGAAAAATATAAAAAATAAAAAACATAGAATAAGCTGGTTGCATAAGTGTGCACACCCTTAAACTAATATTTTGTTGATTCACCTTTTGATTTAATTACAGCATTCAGTCATCTTGGGCAGGAGTCTATCAGCATGGCACATCTTGACTTGGCAATATTTGCCCACTCTTCCTTACAAAAGCACTGCAAATCTGTCAGATTGCGAGGGCATCTCTTGTGCACAGCCCTCTTCAGGTCACCCCACAGATTATTTAGGTCTGGACTCTGGCTGGGCCATTCCAAAACTTTAATTTTCTTCTGATGAAGCCCTTCTTTTGTTGATTTGGATGTATGCTTGGGGTCATTGTCGTGTTGAAAGGTGAAATTTCTCTTCATCTTCAGCTTTCTAACAGATGCCTGAAAGTTTTGGGACAAAAGTGACTGGTATTTGGAACTGTTCATAATTCCCTCCACCTTGACTAGAGCCCCAGTTGCAGCTGAAGAAAAACAGCCCCAAAGATACTGCCACCACCATGCTTCACCATGGGGATGGTGTTCTTTTGGTGATGCAAAGTGTTGTTTTTGCGCCAAATGTACCTTTTGGAATTGTGTCCAAAAATTTCAACCTTGGTGTCATCAGACCATAACACATTTTCTTACATCCTTTTGCGAGACTTGATGTATTATTTTGCAAATTTTAGCTGGGCCTGGATGTTTTTCTGTGTAAAAAAAGGATTCTGTCTTGCAACCCTACCCCATAGTCCAGACATATGGAGAATACGGGAGACTGTTGTCACATATAGTACACAACCAGTACTTGCCAGGAATTCCTGCAGCTCATTCAATGTTGCTGTATGTCTCTTGGCAGCCTCCCTGACCAGTTTTCATCTTGTCTTTTCATCAATATTGGAGGGACATCCAGTTCTTTGCAACATCACTGTTGTCCCATATTTTCTCCACTTTTTGATGACTGTTTGTCTTCACCGTGTTCCATGGTATATCCAATGCTGCGGAAAATTTTTTGTACCCTTCTCCAGACTGATACCTTTCAACAATGAGATCCCTTTGATGCTTTGTAAGCTCTCTGTGAACCGTGTCTTTTGCTGTAGCAGCCAACTGAGTAAATGTCCCTTTGTAGTCCCTTATCCCTCTCCACTCCTCTTTCCATATATATCTGTCTTCCATGCTTATTCTTTCCAGTATGCCACTCTTATTCTTACATGCTAGTCTAAGAGTGGCATATCTGTCTTCCATGCTTATTCTTTCCAGTATGCCACTCTTATTCTTACATGCTAGTCCTACCACCTAGGCCCCTACCAGGTCACATATCCCTCCAGCTTCTTTTTCTCTCTGTAATGTTCTTGTTAAGTCCCTTCTTCCCCCTGTAGCTCTATAATCTGTCCCCTCTACACTGCTTTATATTTACTTTCACCTCTCTCTTCTTCTTTTATAGCTTGAGGAACCTCCATCTAACCCAGCCTACCCTCCCATCACTACTGCATCCTACAATTCTGCTCGGGCTCTATTCTCTACAGTACTAGCCATAAAAACCTCAGCTGGACTTCAAGCAAGAATCCCCAACTTACCCCACAGTGTAGGTGCCAGCCTATAGCTATATGCTGTTATTTTTAAAGCAATTATGGTGTAATTAGTGGCTTGCACACTTGCAGACTCCTGAGGATGTCTCTATTCCCTGCTCCATCTCCAATTTTTAATTTCTCAGCTTTTAGTTAAGTAAGGTGTCATTCCCTTGAAAAAACACTAGATGGCAGTATATATCTATGAAAGCCAATACCTACTGCATAAATTCCCTTTGTAAGGACTAAAACTTAATAATAACCCAACAATAATAACTTCTAGTGAAATCCCTGCCATCTCCTGTATTTATATGTATCACAGACCTAACAACTCAGGAGTGTAAGTTCCTCATGCTCACTCAAGTTTCCCTAAAAAACAAAATAAATAAAACAAAAACAATAAAAGTATTGTCTTGCAGCCCAATATAACATAGCTTTCCTGTTATCCCGTACCTGGCTGATTATTTTTTTTGGGTCTCCTGCCTCTTCCTGCTGGGCTAACCTACTCCATTCGCCCTCGCTACTCTCAGGCTCACTCTGATCCACTACCCTACCCCTATTCCCACCCACCACCACTTAAATTACATTTATAACTATCCTCATCCCCTCCCATTCATCCATCCTTCAATCACAGACACAGTCCTCCCACCAATCACATCATTCTATCATACACACACCCTTCTTCACTAGCTGCATACTCTCCCCCCTCTCCCCAGACCCAATTTCTTTCTCCTCCCACACTCTACACCCTTGCTCTAATCCCACCAGCCACCCCTTACAACTCCCTGATAACCAATGAGTACCAGTCTCATCCCTATCTATTCACTCCCTCTATCTTACTTTACCTCCCCCAACCTCACCCACAAATCACAACTACTATCATAACCTCTTTTATCTCAAAATTACCCATCTATGTCTCTTACACTGAACAACTTTCTTTTTACACTTGCTCTCTACCTCTCTCTTCTTCTAAAACTGTCGTCCTTTCACACAAATTACACACCTCCCACACCATCCCTATCCACATCAATCCACTCACACAACCTCTCCACCTACTCTGCCAACTGTTCCACTCTCTATAGTACAGACTTAATATTACTAAAGAAACTGATCATCCTCTCCTCAAACCACAACTATCCTTAGAAGCACAAGGTCAAGTACTTCTAATACCTAAAAAAGAAACCCTACCCACCCATTTCCCTGTTCTCAGTGAACTAGCCCTTTGTGGTGACATACATCCCAACCCTGGCACTTCTCCTCCCTATCCTAATCCCCCCAACTCCATAAAATTCCTAAACTTCACCACAATTAGCCTCCAAAGCATTAGAAACAAAATTCCCCAAGTGCACGCATGGCTAAATCAACATAAACCAGATTTTACTGCTGTCACTGAAACCTGGCTAAAACTATCCATCAAAGATTCTGAATTTCTACCCCCAAACTACTCCTGCCTTAGAACTGATATACAACATAAAAAGGTGGTGGCATTGCCTTATTATTCCCTAGCTCCTTTACAGTAATCTCATACCCCAAGCCAATACCCCATTTGCCACAGCAAAGCTACTTGTAACCTTCCTAAAACTTAATGTCTGCAAAACCAATGCATAATAGTCATATATATTCCCCCCAGGCAATAATACTCCAATTCTTGGAGAAATTCTTGCCTGGACAACAAGCAACATAAAAAATGAAACCATCACCCTAGGCAATGTCAATATTAACTGGCAAGAAATATCCACTAAAATCCCCTCTACTGATGTTAAGTTTCACATCTATACTCAGCTAATCTCTGATATTACAAGACCCAATACAAAGGAAAATAAAGGCTCTATCTTGGATTGGATCTTGGTCTCTGACCCAGAAAAAATTACCACCTCAGGGACTCTCCCAAATAATATCAGTGATCACTCTCCAGCATTCATAATACGTAATCCCGCCTCCATACCAAACTTTCACCAATATACATACACCAGAGATCTATCCCATTTCTCCCCAAACACCTTCAATGACATCCTGCAAAAAACTAACTGGAACCCACTAAAATTTCTCCCACTCAATGAAACTGTAGCATTCTTTAATTCTACATTTCTTAGGATTCTAAATAGTCTTACCCCACTCCGGTTAAAAAGGATCCAAGTCAAAATATGCATTTTGGCTTATAAAGTCCACAAACCAAGTAATGTTCTCTAGGGACAAAGCCTGGAAAGCCTGACAAAAAAACAAAACATTGTCTAACCTCAATCAATATAAACAGCTTTGCAATCAGGCTAAACACATAGTTATCAAAAACAAACAATAATACTTCCAGGCAATCCAAGACTAACATAAACTAAACCCCGAGAAATTTTGGGGAGCAATCAACTCACTACTCCATCCTGGAACCAACAACAATCCATGTCCTAACCCAGAAAAAACACTGTCTGATATAGCCTCACTCTTCAACACTTACTTCATCGACATAGTAAAACAACTTCCCACTACCTTCCCACCTATTAAGGACAACTCACCAGGTACTCTACCTCTGCACTCCCCTACAAATTCTCTATCTTCTTTCACACTAACACCCATTCCCACCTTCACTATCAAAAAACTTCTTCAAAAACTCAAACCCTGTACCAACAGCCATGAACCTTACCGGCAGAATACTTACAACTCTCAGCCTCCTCCATTGCATATCCTATTAGGATCCTCCTAAACAGATCCATTCAGGAATCCTGCATATCCGATATCTGGAAAAAAACATTTATCCTATCACTTCACAAAGGCAGCAATAACTTTGACATCTCAAATTTCCATCCCATTGCCATTCTCTCCCCAATCTCCAAAATTCTAGAGAAATGCATTCACACTCAGTTCCTCAGTCACCTGATACAACACCAAATCCTCTCTCCCACTCAACATGGCTTTAGTCTCAGACATAGTACTAACACTGCCCTCATTTCCTTCCTCGACACAGTAAACAGAGCTCAAGATGTTGGTTCCTTAGTGTCAGCATTATTTCTAGATCTATCAAAGGCATTCAATACTATATCACACTCCCTCCTGCTTAGTAAACTTGCTAATATCGGGCTATCTTCCCCTACCCTACAATGGTTTACTATCTATCTCAGTAACAGGCAGCAATCTACTAAATGTCTAAACTCTTCCTCCCCTTTCTTAACTACAAATACAGGTGTCCCCCAAAGTTCAATACTAGGACCCCTCTTATAGGTTTATAGGTAGTTACTAGGCTATCGGCCCAAGAGCCTAAGTAAGCACAGCCAACAAGGTTCCCTGGCTTACGCCTCCAAAGAAAGTTGATTTCCTGTGCCACTGTTGAGCAGTGCCACAGAAGTGATCCCAGAGGTTTATTTCCTATTTCCCATCCACTCATCAAGATTTTTCTTGAAGAGTGCTAATGAGGAACTTTGCTTGACATAGATGGGTAGCCTGTTCCAGACTATAGGAAGTCTCTGGGACAGGAATATATCCCTCCAGCATGTCTTGTTTATTGTGGTGACAAGGTTTAGGTCCCTAGAGCATAGATTTTACTGCTGTCACTGAAACCTGGCTAAAACTATCCATCAAAGATTCTGAATTTCTACCCCCAAACTACTCCTGCCTTAGAACTGATATACAATAAGGTAAAAGGTGGTTTATTTATTATTCCCTCCTCTAGCTTCTTTTCATAAATCCCAGCCCCCACACCCCCCCACCACCCACAAAGCTAAAGTTTGTTGTAAAAAACCTGCAAACAAATGCAATGCAAAATAATAATATAGTAATAATAGATTCCATTCTTGGAGAAT
This sequence comes from Protopterus annectens, assembly GCF_019279795.1. Classification (NCBI taxonomy): domain Eukaryota; kingdom Metazoa; phylum Chordata; order Ceratodontiformes; family Protopteridae; genus Protopterus; species Protopterus annectens. The sequence continues at coordinate 1,391,791,709 of NC_056729.1, forward strand.
TCTGGAGAAATTAGAATGGAAAATGAAAACAACAATAATCATAAAATGAAACCTTGGAGGGATTGGGATTTCTTAAGGTGTAGCATGTCCAACAGCTCTGGATTTAATATAGCTTTATATGTTAGGCAGAGATCTCCTTGGAGTAGGCGATATGCTACAGAGTAAAGCTGGAGTTTTTGGAGATGGTGAGTGTGGGGCATCTGTTTGAGGCCAGTAATCCTCTTTGTGAGGTACTTCTGTAGCCTTTCCAGCTGCTGCAGATGTCTTGTGAGGTACTCTATAATGAGTCTAACGAGTGCCAAGTAGAGGGGAACAATGACCTCTTTTTTCCTGGATGAGAACCCTTTTGTGATGAGGGGTACCACATAGAAGGATTTCCTGACTACTGTAAGTGCTATACCTCTATCACATCACTTCCTTCACTCTGCCTACTTAAGACTTCCTCTGTCACTTTAACCTGTCCTTTCTACCCTCTGCCCTTCTATCTCCTACTATACTCACACTGTACTTAATCTCCTCACAGCTATGCACCTGCAGATATATTACTTTCATATGTTACTTTAATACACTCTATGCACTGTTGTAAATATAATTCACTAGCATATCACTGAAATATAAGCTATTTATTACTTCTATATATCAATGATTGCATTTTTTTACACTGTTGCTTTTATTACCAGTTTCATTCAACGTACGTGCACTGTATGATTTTTTTTCTGTTTATGTGATTATTTTTTTCTTTGTATGTAACTTTGTGGAGCTTTTCTCCTCGGACCTCCACTGAAAATGGGCTCATTTCAGGCCCAGTGGACTTTTCCAGTTAACAAATGCAATAAATAAATAAATGTCAGATAAATACTACTAGGGCAGCAGAACTTTATTTGGGGTTAATCAGAGTCACTTAAATTGATGGCAGGTATGTACCCAAGAAGACTGAATGTTGTAATTAAATCAAAAGGTGCTTCAACAAAGTATTAGTTTAAGGGTATGCACACTTATGCAACCAGCTTATTGTATGTTTTTTATTTTTTATATTTTTCCCCTAACACATTTCTTTTTCAATTGAATTGTACAGGTTATATGTCACATTAAAGGTGGGAAATGTTTTGAAATTATTTATTGTGGTCTCCTTTTTACATCACAAAAACCTAGCATTTTAACAGGGGTGTGTACACTTTTTATATCCACTGTATCATATCATCTCATATTCTAGTTCTCTTGACCCTGGAAGCTACCTACCTTTCACTAAAGCTATATGCTGGTATATTCCACCCTCTGATGAGACCTGCTCAGCATTTTTTCTGAACTAGACTGCTTCCATCCACAAGCAATACTTGATAAATGTACGTCATTAACAATATTAGATGACTGTTCAATTTTATTGTACTAATTGCCATACTTTCTGCAATGTGCAGTTGGGATGTATGAGTAACCACTTTCATTCTAAACACCCCATCTATTTTAAGTCGCTCTCTCAACATTAATCTGGCTTCAGCTGGTGAAATTTATATATATACTGGCTGAACTTTAAACAACTATAGTACATCTATATTTATATTTAAGGGAGTCTGACAATATTGATGGTAGGCCTTATAGCCTACATTAATTACCAAGATAGTATTCTCCTGCCTTGTTGCTAACTTTATTCCTCTCTTGCCATGCTGATACAGCTTACCTAATACTCTTACAGTGATTTCCTCCATTATAGCCATTCTCTTAAGTTACAAATTGTTTTTCTTGATATAGAACTCTAAGCAGCCTACTCGTCTCGGGCTTACTTTACTTCTTTTCCCTTTGCCAAGTTCCCTTCCACCCCCACTTATACCACATTTATATCAGACAAATCACTCCTACCCAGTACTCTTATCCAACCATATCATTTGTTCCACCTGCTACTCTCCTCCCCATTCTCCACCTATCACATCTCATTTACTCTAAGTATATATCTCTATACTACATTCTTCCTCACTCTCCTTTATAAAAAAAATCATACTTGCTTACATACACTTTCCCTTCCCCTCCTTACCTCCACACCTATATAACTCTCAATGTACCCCGCTGGCCCATGATCTATCTTTAACCTCCAAACATATTAATAAAACTATACCTCTCAGTCACTTACTAATGCTTCAGAAATCCTCAATTTTTCAAACTACCTCTATGTACTGCTCAATTGCTCTTAACCTCTTCTGACTTAGCCCACCTTACATTTCTACCTACTCTGTGTTTGTTCTACCTAACAGTGCCATACATTAGACCTCCTAACTTTTCAGTCACTTACTAATGCTTCAGAAATCCTCAATTTTTCAAACTACCTATATGTACTGCTCAATTGCTCTTAACCTCTTCTGATTTAGCCCACCTTACATTTCTACCTACTTTGTGTTTGTTCTACCTAACAGTGCCATACAATAGACCTCCTAACTATTACGCACTCATTTTTGTCCTTAAACAAGTCTATAATACGATCTTATTACTTCTCAACTCTTCTTTCCCTTAGCTAAATACTTATCCACCCCTTTCTCTTAGCCATGCTCTGTTTCCACATACTCCTACTAATCTCCCTTTGGTTAATGATGTCTATAACAGCAACTGCCCACCACTTTTCCATCAAACTACTTCCCTCCCCCTGGCATATTATCTGTCATCTACAACCCATCTCACTGTCACTTACTTGTTGTTCCACATCTATTTAACATTTCTATCATGCATCAAGTGAAGAAACTCCACCCAGACCAAAATATCACTCTTTATAAACCAAATGTATTCTTAAAGCCCAAATCTAAATTTGATTTCTTCTACCTATACCTGCATCACAAGTTGTTTCTGTGTGGAGAAATCCATCCAAACCTTGGCCCACTGAATCAAATCTAGACCCTCATACAACTTCAAGCACCCTCACTCACTTGGGCCATGAAATCAGTCAAAAACAAAAGGAATACATCTTTACAATATAAATCTCAGTAGCATATGCAATTAAACTACAAAATATCATGTCTGGATTCACCACCATAGCACAGCAATTGTGATAATTACTAAAACTTGGTTAAAACAAGATGTCAAGGATGCAGACATTCTTCCTCCAGATTGTAATATGCTTAGACTGGACAGGTTAATGAAAAAGGTGGTGGGGTAGAAATTTTCTGTAGTAACACTCTAGATCTCTTCCTCCACCAAACAAGAATACCCCCATCAACAATGCCAAAATACTTATGCCCTCACTTAAGTTAAACAATATCAAAAGCATATGTATTATTGCTATCTATAAACCTTCATACAATATCTCTACCAGAGAAGAATATTTTCACTGAGCCACTTCCAAAATAAATAAAGTATTATACTAGGTGATTTCACAACAGATTGGCTAACAGTAAGTAACAACACATCAAACTGTGCTATCAATCAATACAGTTTCACCCAAGTCACCTCCTCCCCCACTAGATAAAAAATATATATTTTTATGCTCTTCAATCATAGACTGGATCCTGACAAACTCCACAAATACTATCAGCTCCAAAAGTTCACTTCCAGACACTCTGCATGACAATGTACCCACCTTTGTCATCAGGAAATAAACATACTTAAATAGCAACAAATAATCAATTTAGAAACATTGCTAACTTTAACAACACCTTTATATCAAATCTCATAATGATAAACTAGGATCAATTATACACAGTCCAATTAGATGAAGCCAACCTTCAACAAAATCTTTCTACACATACTCAACTCCTTTGCCCCTGTTAGAACTAAAGGCATCAAATGTAAACCTACCCCATGGTTATATATGCAAACCAAATCTCTTATGACACTCATAGATAAAGCCTGGAAAACCTGGCAGGCAAACAGAACTGATACCAACCTCCAAGCCTATAAACACCAGAAATCAAGCTAAACACAAAATAAAACAAGGCAAAATACACTACATAAACTTCCAAGATGCAAACCATAACAACCCAAGACTCTTTTGGTACACAATCAACAATTTCCTTCAACCAGGTCAATCCACCCAACCTTCTTCTACATCCAGCTTACAATTAGACAACTTAGCATCTGCATTCAACTCTCTCCTAATTAATACAGTTATACCTCTGCTATAAATAGCAGCTCCACCCCAACCACACAAACCTAACAAACAAAACTCCCAAATCTATTTTTTTCTAACCTATCCCCACAGCCAATATCAAGAAAATCCTTTTACAATTAAAAATTACTACTCTCACTCCATATAATTTGCCTGCTGAGTATATCAAACTAGCCCCTGATACTTACCCAGTACACCCATTATCCATCCCTAATAAACTGGTCCATTAGAGAACACTATATACCAGAAATCTGGAAAATACTACATCCTTCCCTTTTGCAAAGGAGGCACATCTACAGGCATCTATAACTTCCATCCAATAGTTATACTGTCTCTCTTTGCTAAAGTATTTGAGAAATATGTACAATCCCAACTCCTTAAATATGTCTCTGAAAATAACTCCATTTCCAACACTCAACTTGGTTTTAAACCTTATCACAACAGCCACAATTAGTTTCAAATTGATCTCAGCTGTCTTCCTAGACCTCCCAAAGCATTTCACACTGTCTCCATGTAAAGCTTATTCAAAAACTGTGCTCCCCTAGGACTAGACTCCCACGCAATCAGCTGGTTCACCAACTCTCTCTCCAACAGACCTCAGGCTGTAAAATGCCAAACCAACTTCTCAGCCTTCCTCCCAGTCTCTGTAGGAATTCCCTCTTGATCTATCCTGGGCCCTCTGTTATTTAATATTTTCATAAATGACCTCCATTCAGCCAGCAAACATTCTACCATTGTATAATACGCAGATAACTCAACATTCATTACACAGCAAAAAACCTTCCTGAACTACAAACACTAACCCAAGAATCTCTCTCTTCTGTTGAATCATGGTTAACCAACTTGCAGCATTTGCTGAACACCAAAAAACAAAGTAATGCTATTCAATTCTAGACCACTTATTAGTGAAAAAAATTGCTTCACCCTAACCTTAGCCAATGTATCCTGATGTACCCAGACACCCTCATGCCATGATGCTTATAACAAAAGGTAATATAATTTAAAATCTATTCAGAAATAGTTTGTTTGCTAACAGTGTTCCCTTATTTGTTAGTTTCAAAGGCTACAAATTGCAGGTCAGATTTCATGAAGCTCTTAGTCTTGTGCAGATAAAACATGAGCTGCCTCTGCATATCTAGGGAGGGACAAGCCCTTTGCCCCTATGCTCTGTGGTTCAGGCAAGATGGGTAAATGTGATGCCTGGTTTAGAGAAACTTTTGTGACTATGTTAAGCATAAAGGAGGGGTTGGTAATCAAGGAAAATCTATCCTTGTGAAGCCTGAGAAATTGTTCCTTATACATGAGCACATGAAGCACAGAAAGAATTCTGGCTAATATGAAAGCCACTAAGATGTCAGTTTTCCAGGGGATAAATCTGATGTCTAAAGGGACTACAGGCTCAAAAGAGGCAACATATGCTTTTCCAACACAAAATGTATGTCCCAGGAATAGACAGGGTCCCTCCTAGGAGGTGTTAAATGAAATGATACACTTTAGAAATTGTTTCATCATGGGGTCGAAAAAAAGAGGGGACTGTGGAGGCAGAGATAGCAGAGGCACAGATTTTAGAGAAGTAAGACAGTAAACTGGAGAAAAGGTAAGATAAAACAAGGGTAATATTTGCCTTTAAAGGCTGCTCCTCTTTGGGCTGGCAGCAGTCAGAGAATCTTAGCAATTCTGAGATGCAGGAGTTCCTGGTGCTGTTTTTTTGGGAGGGGTACAGGGGTGCTTGTCTGAGTCATAGCATCATCCTGCTGGATCCCTGTGGTTGGGACCCCCTTTGCTGTCTATCCCTTCTGGTCTTTACAATTGTGGTTTTTGTTTGGGAGGCAGGAAAAGACCAAGACTTGGTAGGGTAATTTCTGTTGAATCTTGGTGGCAGGACCTGCAGAAAATCATGAAAAACTTACATAGTCTTATCCTTCTCCTCCAGTCTTTTAAAAATAGCTCGAGTTTTAAGCCCAAACAGGAAATCCTAATCCAAGTGGGCACGTTTTGACATCAGTATGGTTTCTGATGTATAATGCTTGCAACTAAGATTATTTCAATCTGGTTTGTTTTAATTTACATGAATGTATAATTGCCTATGTCATAAGTGATAACTTAATAAAGATGTTTGTTTAAAAAAAGAATGCTCTCTAATTCAAGCATATCTCCTGATTACTGACCCTGAGCCAGCTGTCCTGCATAATCCTTCGACAACATCAAAGTCACAATGTAAAGAGTATTTAGCAACCTGGGAACTGAGGTTGCAAAGTTTTAACAACTTTTATTCGAGAGCTTTGACCTGTATCTTCTCTATTTTCTGTTTTATTTGGTCTAGGAGGGACTCCTAGAACATAAAACTCTCATGGTCAAGGTAGCTGAGGTATAATTTTCCCAAATCTGTTGAGTGCTCTATCTCCTTGTCATTGGGCAAAATATTTCTACAGGCAGTAAGTACCCTTGGCCCTCTTGGACCCACTAGATTTCTAAAAATATGTTTATGAGAATCCAGGACTCCATATAAAAACAGTCAGACTTCCTAGGGACAGCAGGCTGGGAGTCAAGCTGCAGAGGTGCATCCTTAATGACAGCATCCACTACTTCTAGGACTGGAAGAATTACCAGAAGTTTATGCTCAGGAAAGTGAAGAAACTCTGACCATTCCTTTTGGATTTAGGGTAGTCCTAAGCCCCTTGAAAGACTCTCTAAACTTGTGTAGGATTGCTACAAAGAAAAAAATCTTCAGATGATGAAGCTGAGGTTACTTTGACTCAGAGTTGGCATATGACCATGTTGAAAGCTGGTCCACATAGGCCAAGTCATCCTCATCTGGGTCACAGGCATCAGGGGTCTCTTGAGATGAAAGTTTACTCTTTTTACTTGGGCAGAGATCCTGCCAAGGCTCAGCTACTTGGATATTATAAAATCCATGAAATCCTTGGCTAACCTGGGAAGGTCCTGCAGTTAGGCCATTAAGTATGTCTGTCGCCCAAAAGGCCTAAGCTGAGGCAAGCTTAGAGCAGCCGTCTAGTGTTTGGCCTTGAGCGTGATCTTGGATGTGTTGTCAGTAGAGATCAGCACATGCCACAGGTGGGTGGCCATGGCCTGCATTCAGTCTGTTGAGATTTCCTCCCTGCTGCTTCAAGAGATTCTGTTCTCCTCTCCACCAATCTTAGATGGGAATGCATGCACAGGGGACAGGTCAGCATGTCATACTCTGGGCCCAGGCAGAATGAGCAAAATGAGTGGAAGCCATGCTGAGGGATTTGTTTTCACACTCTACACAAGCATTAGTCATAACAGACATTTAATAAAAATCAAACATAACAGTACAGATATACATACCAGATAGTTCGAGGCCCGGGTTAACAACGACTGCCACCAGTACTGTTGGCCAACAGGGTGCTGGTGGAAATTGGGCTACTGTTGGCAAAAGGAGGAGAAGAGGGGGAAGGCATGCCTGAAGGCTGGTAAAGGCTAGGACTATGGTAGTGAGGTTCGGAACTTTGAATGTTGGCAGTATGACTGGTATAGGGAGAGAGCTAGCTGACATGATGGACACAAGGAAGGTTGGTATATTGTGTGTGCAAGAGACCAGATGGAAGGGAAGCAAGGCTAGGTGTATCAGAGGTGGGTTCAAATTGTTTTATCATGGTGTGGATAGGAGGAGAAATGGTGTAGGGTTTATCCTGAAGGAACAGTATGCTAAGAGTGTTTTGGAGGTGAAAAGAGTGTCGGATAGAGTGATGTTTATGAAGCTGGAAATTGATGGTGTAATGATGAATGTTTATAGGTTCATAGGTAGGTACTAGGCTAACTGCCCAAAGGCATTTATAAGCCTAGCCAGAATGTGTTGGTTTTCGCCGCCCCCTTAGATTAGTTCCCTGTGCCTCTGTCCAGCAGAGCCACTGAAGTGATCCCCGGGGTAAACCTTCTGTTTCCCATCCACTCGTCAAGGTTTCTTTTGAAGAGTGTTAGTGAGGAGGTTGTTAGTGCATATGCTCCACAAGGTGGGTGTGCGATGGATGAGAAAGAAAAATTTTGGAGTGAGTTGGATGAAGTCGTGATGACTGTACCCAAGGGTGAGAGAGTGGTGATTGGAGCAGATTTCTATAGGCATGTTGGTAAAGGGAACAGAGGGGATGAGGAAGTGATGGGTAGGTATGGTGTTAAGCAAAGGAATGCAGACAATCAGATGGTAGTGGATTTTGTGAAAAGGAGGAACATAGCTGTGGTGAATACGTATTTTAACAAGAGGAAGGAGCACAGGGTGACATACAAGTGTGGAGGTAGATGCACACAGGTGGAGTATATCTTATGTAGAAAGGCCAGTTTGAAGGAGATTAGAGACTGTAAAGTGGTGGCAGGGGAAAATGTAGTTAGGCAGCATAGGATGGTGATTTGTAGGATGACACTGGTGATCAAGAAGAGGATGAGGAGTGTGAGGGTAGCACCAAGGATCAAATGGTGGAAATTAAAAAAGGGTAATTGTGAGGTGGAGTTCAGGGAAGAGTTAAGACAGGCACTGGGTGGCAGTGAAGAGTTAACTACAGCAGAGCTAGTAAGGAAGATGGCTAGAAAGGTGCTTGGTGTGACATCTGCAAAGAGGAAGGAGGACAAGGAGACCTGGTGGTGGAATGAGGAAGTACAGGAGAGTATACAGAGAAAGAGGTTGGCAAAGAGGAAGTGGGATTGTCAGAGAGATGAATTAAGTAGACAGGAGTATAAGGAGATGAGGTGCATGGCAAAGAGACAGGTGGCGAAGGCTAAGGATAAGGCATATGAAGAATTGTATGAAAGGTTGGACACTAAGGAGGGAGAAAAGGACATGTGCCGATTGGCTAGACAGAGGGACTGAGCTAGTAAAGATGTGCAGCAGGTAAGGGTGATAAAGGATAATGAGGGAAACATACTCACAAGCGAGGAGAGTGTGTTGAGTCGATGGAAAGAGTACTTAGAGGGGCTGATGAATGAAGAAAATGAGAGGGAGAGAAGGTTGGATGATGTGCAGATAGTGAATCATGAAGTGCAGTGGATTAGCAAGGAGGAAGTAAGGATAGCTATGAAGAGGATGAAGAATGGAAAGGCTGTTGGTCCAGATGATATACCTGTGGAAGCATGGAGGTGTTTAGGTAAAATGGCAGTGGAGTTTTTAACTAGATTGTTTAATGAAATCTTGGAAAGTGAGATGATGCCTGAGGAATGGAGGAAAAGTGTTTTGGTACTGATTTTTAAGAATAAGGGTGATGTGCAGAGCTGTACTACAGAGGGATTAAATTGATCAGTCACAGCATGAAGTTATTGGAAAGAGTAGTGGAAGCTAGGTTAAGAAGGGAGGTGATGATTAGTGATCAGCAGTATGGTTTCATGCCAGGAAAGAGCACTACAGATGCGATGTTTGCTCTGAGAGTGTTGATGGAGAAGTACAGAGAAGGTCAGAAGGAGTTGCATTGTGTCTTTGTGGATTTACAGAAAGCATATGACAGGGTGCCTAGAGAGGAGTTGTGGTATTGTATGAGGAAATCAGGAGTATCAGAGAAGTACGTAAGAGTGGTACAGGATATGTACAAGGGTAGTGTGACAGCAGTGAGGTCTGTGGTGGGAGTGACGGATGTGTTTAAGGTAGAGGTGGGATTACATCAAGGATCAGCTCTGAGCCCTTTCTTATTTGCAATGGTGATGGACAGGTTGACAGACAAGTTCAGACAGGATTCCTGGTGGACTACGATGTTTGCAGATGACATTGTGATCTGTAGTGAGAGTAGGGAACAGGTGGAGGAGAACCTGGAGAGGTGGAGATATGCTCTAGAGAGAAAAGGAATTAAGGTCAGCAGGACTAAGACAGAATATATGTGTGTGAATGAGAGAGAGGATAGAGGAATGGTGAGGATGCAGGGAGTAGAGGTGGCAAAGGTATATGAGTTTAAGTACTTGGGATCAACACTTCAGAGTAATGGTGAGTGTGGAAGGGAGGTGAAGAAGAGAGTACAGGCAGGATGGAGTGGGTGGAGAAGAGTGTCAGGAGTGATTTGTGACAGACGAGTACCAGTAAGAGTGAAAGGAAAGGTCTACAAGAGGGTAGTGAGACCAGCTATGTTATATGGGTTGGAGACAGTGGCACTGACAAAAAGGCAGGAGTCAGGGCTGGATGTGGCAGAGCTAAAGATGTTAAGATTTGCACTGGGTGTGATGAGGGTGGACAGGATTAGGAATAAGTATATTAGAGGGTCAGCCCAGGTTGGAAGGTTTGGAGACAAAGCCAGAGAAGCAAGATTACGTTGGTTTGGACATGTGCTGAGGAGGGATGCAGAGTGTATTGGGAAAAAGATGCTAAGGATGAAGCTGCCAGGTAACAGGAAAAGAGGAAGGCCTAAGATAAGGTTTATGGATGTGGTGAGAGAGGACATGCAGGTGGTTGGTGTGACAGAGCAAGATGCAGCAGACAGGAAGAAATGGAAACAGATGATCTGCTGTGGTGACCCCTAACGGGAGCAGCCAAAAGAAGAAGAAGAAGCACTAGTGAACAGGAAGCTACCCAAATGGGAACTTAGACTTAGATGCTCAATCTCTGGCTTCAGACCAACCAACATACTGGACACAGGATGTTATGGGCTCTAACAGCAAGAAATAAAAGAAGAAATGATGCGCAAGTTTACTGTACTTATCATAGTAAAACACTGTACTTATCATAGTAAACGGGAGTAAGTGGGTTTGCCACTTTGACAAACCTTGCTTGGCCACAGGCTGTCTTACCTCCATTTCTTGAAAGAAAAAGAATGCGTAGCTATTTGTTTCTAAAGGAATGCGTTTTCTCAATGTAGTATTTTACATGTCTCTGGTCATTTAGTGTATGCAGAAGGTCCTGTTCTTTTTCTGATAGTTTAGGTAAAAGAATGTAAGCTCTACCAGTACAGTTGCACAGATGGATAAAGCCTTATGTCCCAGGCATCTTGTGTTCAATTAGCGGCTTGGGCATCTAAGTCACTGGCATGGAAGGATAGGCATGTCCATTTTGGAAGGAAAAGCATGCATTTAGGTGCCTCCAGTGGAGGCTGGAGGGTGTGCACAGGCACACTATCTAAGAGAGGTAGTGACAGTCACTGAGTGGAGGTGGGAAAGCACAACAGGTCACGTTATTTTATGTCCATCACAAGAGCATTACAGGTGCACACAAGGGCAAGGAAAAGTAGGGCATAATGAAAAACACTCCACTGCAGTAGTGTGACACTTACCCAGGATCCTCTATCTCCTCACCACTCCTAGAGATGGATTAGGAATAGACCAATGAAGCCTAAGGTAGGTCCAGTAGACTCAGTGAGAGGACCTAGTGGCAAACTCATGGTCAGTTCTGGGGTGCCAAAAACAACCAAAATAGAAAAGAAGATAAATAGACTGTTTGAGAGATACAAAAGAGAGAACTCTGAACAGGAAGATCTAATTTTTATTGCCACCTCTTTATTATGAAAAACCATACAAGATGGTTGCATATGAAGGCTTGTATCCCTAAATCATTCTTTCAAAAGTTACTGCAACAGGAAAGATTGTTTTCCAGAAAAAATGCTTAATACAGTAAACATTATTTGGTTCAAAGAGAGGTGAAATTAATATTTTTCCAGAATGAACTTCAGTCTCAGAATGGAAAGATGTGTCTTCTTGCTCGTCCTAAACACAGAAAATTCTTCACAAAGGTTTTAACAAAAGGACTTGCCATCTGGGGATAAATACATATCATGATGGTAGCAGCTATTTTGCAGAGCTCCATGACACTGGTGTGATACCCCTTGTGATGATGTGAGGTAGTGCCAGCTATGCCAGGAGAAGTAGGGCAGTGGATGTGTAACATATGGCAGCATAGCTAGCTGAAGTTTTGTAAAGAACTCTATGTCATTTGTATATCAAACTGATTTGTATAGGTGCTTGTGTTGAAAATGTATTTGTAAAGCTGCTTGCGTTAAAAATGTACCAACAATGGGTCTCGCGGGAGAGAAAAGAAATGCACCTGCATGTCAGACTGTATTATAATTGTTGAAATGAATATATTGTAACAGAGAATACTTTAAGAGAAGAGGTTACTCTTAGTCAAGCTAACTTTGAAAAATAGTCTAAAATTAAATTACCTGGTTTAGGTCATAAAGGTTGGATCTTACAGTTCTGATTGCAGTCAGAGACAACATGTCTGAAAACAAGGACTAAGAATCCTACTGTATTATCCTTAGGGTGAACTAATCGCTACCCTGGAAAGGGTGAATTTTTTTAAATGGTTTTATACATTCCAGATGCTATAACACATCTTAGCATAGCTCTATGTATATGTATGGTGACACATATGTGCTAGATTCTGGTTCAATTTCTAGTAAAGGAGATAGTGTGGGAACCAGAGTCAGATGACCAGATGTGTGTGATGTTATTCTGTAATCCAGCACTGAGATGATGTTTAGTACTAGATGAGACAGAAGTCTCAGGGCAGTCTGTTTTTGAAACCTGACCGAGAAGGACCACTTAGCTACATCATCTTGCCTTGGTCAAGTAAGTGAGCTAGGGGACAGTAATTCTTTAGATCAGTCAGGAAAATATAGTGAGATTACCTAAGTATTGTTTTTCTCTATCTGTGTGAATCTTTCTATAAATGTTATTTTTAATATTTCTTGTGACTGAAACTCTAGTGTTTACTGTAAATAGGTATTTAGTATTTTCATGTTCTTTTATTTGTTATTATTAAATATACTTAAAATTTTCATTGTGGCTGGTCCTTTAGAGAATATTTAACCTTTGAGAGTACTTATATTTATCTGGTGATCCTGTGGCCACTACTGAAAGCCTTGCTGCATTGGTCAAACAATACAATTTGTATTAGTATTCATTTTACTCAGTATAATTGGGTACCCTTGTAAGAGGCTTAGAGTAGCTGTCTTTGGAGTGTTCTAGTGGCAGTATCTACCGTATAGTCTGGGCAGAGGAGGCATAGCTGGCAAATTTGTGCCAGCCTTTCCTGTGTGTGTGTGTGTGTGTGTGTGTGTGTGTGTGTGTGTGCGCGCTCACGAGCGTGTGTGAAAATCAAATCTCAAGGAGTATGTGTCAGCTACTTGGAGCAGGGACACAAGGTACTGCTTTCACAGAGAGGGTGGTGGAGGACTTGGCTTGGAACACTTGGATGAGGACTCAACTCTACAGTTGTGTCAGTGGGGAGTCTTATTTGTGGCCTGGAAAGACAGAGGGAAACCCAGATGCAGAACTGAGAGTGTTCCCTGCATGCTCTTAAAGGGAATTTTTGCTTGATGCAGGGAGCTGCATCTGGAAATACTGTTATCCATTTTTTGTTAGAAATGCACGTCCCTCACCAGTGTCAGTGGTGGAGATAGAGGCTCCCTGATTACTGGTCCAGAGGAGTGGTGTCACATACTGGTGAGCAGTGGTAGGAATATTAATTGAACTATTGTAGCCTGTAGGCAGTTGTCACTGAAGGTGTGTGTACTCTCAACAGCCAAAAGGTAAACATACAGAGTTTCATTTTCACATCAGTTTTATTTATTTTTTTGTTAGTTTCTTTTAGTCAGGAAAAGTAGGCAAAGATGTCAGCAGAGGATTATGACAAGCTGACAAAGAACCAATTGGCCAAGGTGTGCAAAGCCAAAGGACTGGTACATGCCAACCTGACTAAAGAGGCAATGATTTCAGCCTTAGTCACAGCTGTAGCCCAGACCAACAACCAGGAAGACAACCTGTCTGTCTATGGGAATGTGCAGCCCTCAGAAACAGGACACTTTACCTTTTCCTCAGAGGACTTAAAAATCCATCTGTAGTTAAAGAGACTTGAACTGGAGGCCAAATGTTTGGCACTAGAACTGGTAGAGAGACTGCAGTGTTTGGAGGCTGAAGAAAATGAGAAGCAGTGTCAACATGAGAGGGAGATGCTGACTTTTCATCAGGGTCATGGAGGTAATGGGGAAGAGACTAATCAAACCTGAGAAGCAATAAAGGTCAGTAAATTTCTTCCACAGTTTACACAGGTTGATAATTTTGATAGTTTTATTCATATGTTTGAAAGTGTATGTAAACAGTGTAATGCTGACCAAGGGCTCTGGATATGGCTCCTGACCCCCTACTCCATGGTAAAGCTGCAAAAAGAAGTTATATACTCACCATAATGTTCTATGTTTGTTGTCCATCTCACCCTTCATTCTTACGTGTGGTTCGGAGCTCAAAAGAGTTATACTGTACCCTCTGGTAAAGAAGAACAATAGTGAAATGTCTCCAACATAAAGGAAAGAGCAAAACGTTTCCTACCAGGTCCTCTAGGATAATTTTGATGGGGGTAGGTGGGTGGGTTTGTAAGAATGAAGGGCGAGATGGACAGAAAACATAGAATGTTATGGTGAGTACATAACTTCTTTATGTTATGTTGTCCTATCTCACCTTCATTCTTACATGTGGGACAGCATCCCTAGCACCTTTTTCTTGGGTGGCTGATGGGAATACACTCTTGAGCACTGTGAAACCAAAGGAAGCTCTGTCCCTGGAGGATAAATCAACTTTGTAATGAGTGATAAAAGTATGTTTGCTTGCCCAAGTCGTGACTGCATAAATACTGTCCATTAAAATGCTGGCTTGAAAAGCAGTGGATGTTGCTACTGACCTGGTTGAGTGACCTCTAATTTTGAAGGGGAGTTACTTGTTATTGGAGGAGTATATAAAAGTTATGCAATTGGAAAGCCAATTAGATATTGTGATTTTAGACACTGGCATACCCTTTCTTGGCTCTGAAAAGGATATGAATAACTGATCTGACTTCCTGAATTCTTTAGTTCTGTGCAGATAGAACCAAAGTTGTCTATGCACATCAAGTTGGTGAAGTCTGTATTCTGCCTTGTTGGTATGGTTAGGGAAGAACACTGGAAACTCAATAGATTGGTTAATATTAGATTGAGAGCAAATCTTAGGGACAAAGGAAGGGTTAGTTAGAAGCAAAACCCTGTCTTTATGGAAAATCAAATAGGGCCTTTTGACTGAAAGCGCTTGTAGCTCTTAAACTCTTCCAGCTGTGGTTATAGCTACCAGAAAAATCATTCTCCAAGAGAGGAACTTTAGATCACATGTGGAAGAAGGTTCAAAGGGTGATGAGGTTAAGTGCAATAGGACAAAGTTTAAGTCCCAAGGAGGGATAGGTTCTTTAAATGGAGGTCTCAATAAGGAAGTGCCTTTCAAAAATGCTTTACACAGTCTATGTGCCATCAAGTTAGGTGCATACTGTTCTAAGTGGAAACTGGAGACAGTTGCTAGTTGAACTTTAATTGTAGCAGCGGCTGTGCTTTGTTGGAAGAGTTCCGAAAGGAAATCCAAAATTGAAGAAATTGGGGCAGTGAAGCGGTCTATGTTTCTGGTCTGCGCGCAGAAAGAAAATCTTTTCCATTTACTAACATATAGTTTTCTTGTAGAAACCTTATGAGAGGATATCAAAAATGTGTTTTACTGCTGGAGTGAAATCCTGAAGCCTGACTAAAGTTGAAAGTAGAGCAGCCAAGCTGTCAAGTTGAAGGTGTGGAGAGAAGGATGGAGCATTCCTGACATATGTGTCAGCAGGTCTGGAACTGGGTCCAGAATCCATGGATCCTCCAGTATATGAGGCCCGAGAAATTGGAACCAAATCTGATGAGGCCAATATGGAGCAATGAGAATCATATTGCTTCCCAGGGATTTTGTTTTCTGAATGACTTTTGATATGAGAGGAAATGGGGAAAAAGCATAAAGAAGTCCCGAGGGCCAATTGTGAACAAGTGCGTCTCTTGGTGTCTCCTCCGGAGGGGGGATTAGGGCAAAGTAGCTACTGCATTTGGAGTTCATAGGAGTGGCAAAAAGACTGCAGCAAGGCTGGCCCCATTTGCGGAAGATCTCTTCCCCTATGTTATGATTTAGAGATGACTCGCGAGGCATCAATATTGGCCTGCTGAGCTTGTCGGCTATCACATTGGACTTTCCCGGGATGTGCATTGCTACTAGAATGTGTTGGGAAGAGATTGCACACTGCCAAACCCGCAGAGCTACTCGACAAAGTGGGTATGATCTGGTTCCTCCCTCTTTGTTTATATACCATACCACTGACATATTGTCTGACTGGATTGCAATTGTCCCTAGAGGAAGAGAGTTGTGGAGTGCTTGCAACGCCAGAAGTACTGCTCTCATCTCTAGAACATTGATGTGCAAATGGGCCTTGTGTTCTTGCCATATGCCTTGGACTGTCTTTCCCAGGTAATGCCCCCCCCCCCCCAATCTGGGAAGCATCCGTGGTCACAGTAGCAACAGGTTGATGGGGAAAGAATGGTCTCCCGATGGTTAACTCATTGGATTGAATCCACCAACGAAGATCCCTCTTGCAAGTTTCTGTTATTATGATTAGGTGAGATAGAGGAAGTTCCTGAAGTGACCACTGGGAGAATAGTAACCACTGTAGAATTCTCATATGCATCCTGGCAAAGGGAATGAGGGTTATGGTTGAGGCCATTGTTCCCAGTAGTTTGAGCACTATCTTTGCCTTGACCTTGTGTTTGGGAAGAAGAAGCAATATCTGTTGTTCAAGATTCGCAATTCTGTTGGTGGGAAGGCAAGCCATCTTCAAAATGGTGTCTACTTCTGCGCCTATGTAATATGCTGACAGGGCAACAAGGCAGATTTTTGCAAGTTTATTGTAATGCCTAGCTGAGCACAAATTTGTAGGGTCATGTCTCTGGCCTGCTGAAGTAGATGCTTGGTGGTGGCAGTTAGAAA
This sequence comes from Protopterus annectens, assembly GCF_019279795.1. Classification (NCBI taxonomy): domain Eukaryota; kingdom Metazoa; phylum Chordata; order Ceratodontiformes; family Protopteridae; genus Protopterus; species Protopterus annectens. The sequence continues at coordinate 1,391,808,537 of NC_056729.1, forward strand.
CCAGTCGTCCAGGTACAGAAACACTCGGAATCCAAGACATCTCAAGTGAGCTGTTACTACTGCCATGCATTTGGTGAACACTCTGGGGGCTGTAGTGAGACCAAAGGGCAGAGCACGAAACTGATAGTGACTGGCTCCCAGCCAGAGGTGTAAGTGACTCCTCGATGCTCTGTCCATTTTTATGTTGTAGTATGCATCTTGGAGGTCTATTGACCACACCCAATTGTCTTTCCCTAAAAAGGGAAGTATTGACTGCAGTGTCACCATTCGGAACTTGGACTTCTTGACTGATTCGTTTAGTTTGCTGAGATCCAATATGGGCCACCAGTCCCCTGTTCTTTTTGGTACTAAAAAGAATCTCGAGTAAGTTCCGAATCCTATTTGGTCTGCGGGGATGGTTTGGATGACTCTTTTGTTTAGCAACTTTTGGAATTCTATGGTTGCTTGATCCCTGAGATTGGGTGGAACATCTGGGATTTTTCTGGTTCGAGGAGGGGGGGGGGAGGGTATGGAGTATCCTCTGGATATTATGCCTTGTACCCACTTGTCTTTTGTGATGCTGTGCTAGGCTTCTGGGTACAAAGATAAATGTCCCCCGACTGGCTCCAGAGTAGCACAGTCAGGCCTCCTTTCAGGAGTGCTGATAGGGACATCCGCAAAAGGAATCACGGTTGCCCTGGTTTTGCGGGCCCCCTCTGCCTCTAGGATGGTGTCTACCATTATTTCCTCCTTCTCTGCCCCTGGGAAAGGAATCACCTTGTGCATCTGGGAAAAATTTCTGGGATTTCTTGAACCACATATTACTGCCTTTCTGCCCTTTAGGGTAGGGTCTTGAAGGGACAGAAACACGTACTCCAATGGCAGAGAGAGTTTTCCCTTCCTGCTCACATCTGGTGAGTGTATCCTTAACTTTCGGTCCAAAAAGTGAGGAACCATCAAAAGGAGCATTAGTGAAGGTAGACTTAAAGGGTTCTGCAAAGTTACTCAAGCGCATCCAGGAGTGTCTCCTCAGGGAAACTCCTGAACCCGCTGCCCTACTTTCTCCATCTGCTGCATATGATATTAGTCTCATAGAGGAATTCACTATGGAGTTTAAGGTGGATAACTGAGTGGTAACCTTTCCTGGTAGCCCCGCATTTGAAGTACCTTGTAGAGTATCTCCTAGTTCCTTCAGGAGATCTCTCTGAAGCCTTGTAAAATGGGTAAGATAATTCAGCGATCTAAAGGTAAAAGCCGTTGAAGAAAAAACATGCTTCCCATATCTGTTCATCATTTGAGACTCTTTGTTCGGCAGATGGACAGATGAGGATGTCTCTGCAAGTTCCTTCTTGGTGGCTGCTGCCACCACCATAGCATCTACCGGCACACCTTTAGTCAAGAAATTTTTTTTCTTGGGAGCTGACAAAAACTTGTTTGGCCTCCTAGGGACTGGCTCCATTGTGTCAGGTGAATCCCACACCTTTCAACTGACCAAGTCCATGAGCTCGCTGAAAGGCGGAGACACCTAAGAGGCTGAAGGTTGAGATCCGAAAGCCTTCAGGTACACCAACTCCTCATCAGAAGGGGTGATGGTAGTCCAGCCACCTCTCTGTTTTAGGATCTCAAGGATATCTGAAAAGGAGATATCATCAGAGGATGACCATTGAGACCGGACTCCTCGAGGTCAGTGTCAGAGGTGATCAACTCATCAGGGGAGTCTACATGCTTCCTCTTGCATGTTTTCTTCTGAGGAAACTCCTCAGAAGGGTATTCTGGGGAGGTTTTGGAAGAATGTGGACCAACCAGAGGGTGTTCCTGAGGCTGCAGATCTCTTCTGTTCTGTGGATAGGGTGGTGCCAAGACAGAAGCCAGTGCTTTTGGGTGAAGAACATCAGCATCCTTGCGTACAGCTGTAGATTTGGCCAGCATGCTCCTCATCAGCTCGAAGACTGACTCCCCCAGTTCCAAGGATACCACCAGTTCTGAAGAAACAGAGGTAGCCATCAGTTCCAGGGAGATCAGCTCTGAAGCTGATGTAGAAGCCAAGCTTAGTCGAGTCTACGTACTGAGAGGTAGACTCGGAACTGAAGAGGCTCGGGTCCAAGAATCTCCCTCGGGGCCAACTGGTGAACTTCGGCTCCTAGACATTACGGACGGGACTGAGAGTATCAAAGCAGATATTGGTTCCTGTAAGGCCTCATGGGGTGACAGAGCCGAAGGTTCTACTGCAAGCGGTACTGGATATTATGGCTCTCATAGACCAGAATGGCTCGGAGAAGGAACAGTAATGGATGTGAAAGATTTGGACAGCTCCGAGGCCAGTTGGGCATGAGCCGAGAGCAAATTTGCCAGCCCCGGCACCTTCAAGTGTCTGTGCACCACCCTCTCCACATCTTCATCCGATAGGCTCCTAGAAGACCTGGAGGAAAGGGTTGGAGAGCGAGATGTTTGAAAAATAGGTGATCTCAGAGTAGGGGAGACCGGTGTAATATCTGTTGACCGTCTCTGAACTAAAGAATCCTTTTTCGGCTCCGAAGTTCTTGGGGCCGATATAGGCATGTCAATTGTAATAACCTCAACTGGCTCCGAAGGCAGTGGAGCCGATGAGGTGAGAGTCTTAGTAGTTTTTGGTATTTTCTCATGAGGTCCAGATTTCTCAGAGAACACTGTAGATGGCCTTTTAACAGTCTTTTCTTTCTGGCTAGAGGGAGACTTTGTAGATTGTGAGGAAGAAGAACTACCTAAATCTTCCTCAAGATTTCAGGAGACCTTTCAAAATCAATTTGTTTTTCCTTTCTTGAAGCTAAATGAGTGACAAAAAGTACAAGTCTCTTGTAAGTGAATGGCCCCCAAACAGTAGACACATACACTATGCCCATCTGTTATGGACATTTTCTGAGTACATTTTTGACATTTTTTAAAACCAGAAGGTTTATGATCCTTCTCTTTCGACTCCTTAGACAAAATTGTCACATTGTAGCAAAGGCAGAAATGATCTATAAGGTACAAAAAGGGATTAGTTAGGTCCTCTAACTAAAACGGACCCTAACAACTGGAAGGAGAAGAAAATAACACACTACACTAAATAGTAAATGCCAATGAGAGGACTAGGTCCTGTAACTTAAGCGAGACTAGCCCTGCCAAGAACAGGAAAGGAACACACCACACTATAAAAAAAAAAGGCAAGATTAATAGAGGACTAGGTCCTCTAACTTAAACAGGCCTAGCCCTTGGAAACAGTTAACTAAGTCACCTAAGCCTAGACAAACAATCACACAGGCAGAAAGCTAATACCAAACAAACAGACTAAAATATAGTAAGTCCTGCAATGTAAATACACACTTATCAAAACTAGTAAAGAGCCAATAAAGGGGCTCAACAAGAAGAAACAGCAAATTCTAGATATAAATAATCTAATTATTACTATGGGATACCGACAAAGCAGGCCTGTGGAAAAAAACGTTGGCCAAACAGCTGACAAACCAGCGACAACTATTTAACAATACCTAAGATTAACTATTATCTAAATAACAGTATTCTAACTATGTTCCATCTAAGAAAGACAAGCTATATATATAAAAATACAGAAGAAAAAGTTTAACTTAGCCACGGCCAAGAAGAGCACTTCTGAACTTGTAAAGTGGCAAACAAGATCTGGGGATTGATAACCACTGCATGATGGGATACCTACCTTGCCACAAGCCAACTTAGGGACTTCGAGCTTCTGTAATCGGCTGAGTTGGAGCAGAGGATCAGCTCCCAACCCACATGTAAATGTAAGAATGAAGGTGAGATAGGACACCATAACATCTGCTGTTTCTAAATTGTCTGATACGGATTGATTAAACTATGATAAAGTTAAACAATGTTTACTGGAATGTTTTAAGTTAACACCTGAATCTGACAGAAAAAGGTTTTGTGAGCACAGACGCAAGGCAGATGAAAGTGTATGTGATTATACTGTTGAATTAAGCACTTATTTTCACAAATGGGTGAGTGGGTGTCAGGTCACCACTTTTGAAAGGCTGGCAGACCTTTTGGTAAGGGAAAAAGCCCTTAGCATTTTGCCTGAAGACATGAGAATCTAGTTGGCAGACAAGGAATGTAACTCTGCAGATGAGCTGGGGAGAAAAGGGCATCTCTACTTAGCAAGCATAGCATCACTGCACAAGAAGGGAATACCCAGTGCTGCACATGGATATAAGGGAACCCATGGTGGGCAGCCTTAACCATCCCAACAGTAACAGGGGAAGCCACTAGTTCAGGTACATGGCCAAGATCAAGGGTTAGATGTTTTAAATGTAACCAGTAGGGCAATGTAACATACAGATGTCTACAGAAGTAAGGTTGGCAACAAAAGATGGGGGAGCCAACAAGTGGGAATAACAGCATGCCAGTGGTTAAGTTGCCTGGAGACAACAGGGGTACCAGTTTATCACCAGAGTTTATATCCTATCTTAGTGGATAGAAAACAGGCCACTGGTAAGAGACACATCTCTGCTATAACCATTGTGAAGCCTGCAGTGGTTAAAGAGAAGCAGTACTTGCTTGGGCAGCCCATTCTAGTCAGAGCTTTAGGAGGGACCCCATTCCAAATGCCTTTGGCTAGGGTTCACCTTGACTATCAGGGTGGAAAGGGAAGCAAGCAAGTAGGTGTATTTGAGGATACCCCTGCAGATGTCCTGATAGGGAATGATTTTGATAATGTAGTACCTTGTGTGCAAGCAGTTACATGCAGTCAGGCTTGGAGACAGGCATGTAGGTCTGGTAGCCTGGGGGAGACCCAGACAGACCCCACACCTGAAAACAGGGCTGGTGAGGTGGGTATTTCAGGGAAGGAGCTACCCTGCAGCAGTAAGCCTGAAAGTAAGTAACAGCTGCTGGTAGGTACTGATGTTCTCCTTGGAGAGAGTGACTGCAAGGGCAGAGGTGAGTGGTAGTACACAGGCTGATAGTGAGGCACCTCTGTCAGAAAATACCATACTTTCTGTGGAAGGGGAGCTAGGAAGGGTCACAATGATATTGTTGAGACAGGCTGAGCTCTAGGACCATACACTAAGAGGGAGGTAACTAGGGAGGCACCAGATTCTGGAAAGGGGGAGTCTGTATACCGGAACAAATGGTTACTGTACAGAGAGTGGACTCCTAAGGGAGGCCTAAAGGGTGAGGTAATACAGCAGTTGGTAGTGCCCAGAGCCTACCATCTGGCACTTCTAGCCAAAACCCATGACATTCTTTTGCAGGTCATATGGGCATAAAGGGTACCAGGAGACATATTTTGCAGAACTTTTATTGGCCTGGGATTGCAAGGAATGTAACAGGGTACTGTAGGACTTGTGAGCAGTGCTATAAGGTAGGCAGAGCAAGAGATGAGGTCAAGCCTCCTTTAATGCCTTTGCCTGTGACTGAGCAGCCATTTCAGAGGGTACCTATGGATATCGTGGGGACTCTGAGTACCCCAAGTTGCACAGGGAAGAAGTGTATACTCGTGGTAGTAGATTATGCTACTAGACGCCCTGAGGCGGTGGCCCTGTCCTCCACCAAGGCCAGCATTTGCAGACCAGTTTAAAAGAGAGTGGGACAAATATTTGCCCCATCTGCTGTTTGCATACAGAGAGGTGCCTCAGGAATCCACAGGTTTTTCACCCGTTGCTGTATGGGCATAGAGTGAGAGGGCCTTTAGATTTGATACAAGGTGAGTGGGAGGGTGAGTGTAAATACCACAAGGAGTCTGTTGTGGAATATGTCCTAAACCTCAGCACAAGGCTTAGGGAGCTCATGGGCTTGGCCCTGGAGAACATGTCAGGAGCCCAGCAGCAGGAAAAGGTCTGGGTATGACAGGAATGCTCAAGCCTGAGAGTATGCTGTGGGACAGCAGGTTATGGTGCTCATTCCTGTCATACACAATACGCTGCAGGCAGCTTGGGAGGGACCCTATGAAGTGGTAAGGAAGGTCAGTGATGTTAACTACACGGTAAACTTGCTAAGCAGGAGGCAAGGGCACAAACTGTACCATGACAAGGAGGCCCTGGTGATGAATATCTGCATTTGGTGGCAGGAGGAGTCTGAAGGTGATCTATGGCTACATCGAGTTAGCCAGCAAAATGCCGAGTTTAAGGTGGAGCCTAGGGTTGCAGGTATATGATATGACACTGCAGCACAGTAGTGGGGTCAGCAATGCAAATGCAGATGGGCTCTCAAGACCGGGTATAGGTTAATGTATTCCCAGACAGGCTCATTTCTCTCAAGCAATGTTTCTCCAGGGTCACCTGAGAAACTACCATGAGTCTTCAATGGGGCAAAGATGTGATGATGTGAGGTAGTGCCAGATACGTCAGGAGAAGTAGGGCAGTGGTTGTAACATATGTTAGCATAGCTAGCTGGAGTTTTGTAAAGAATTATATGTCATTTGTATATCAAACTGATTTGTACAGGTGCTTGTGTTGAAAAGGTATTTGTAAAGTTGCTTGTGTTAAAAATGTACCAACAGTGGTTCCTGCCGGACAGAAAAGAAATACACCTGTATGTCAAACGGTATTGTAACTGTTCAAATGAATATACTGTAACAGAGGATACTGTAAGAGAAGAGGTTAATCTCAGTCCAGCTAACTTTGAAAAATAGTCTGAAATTAAATTACCTGGTTTAGGCCATAAAGATTGAATCTTACAGTTCTAATTGGAGCCAGAGACAAAATGTCTGTGAAAACCAGGACTAGAAATCTTACTTTATTGTCCTTAGGGGTGAACTAATTGCTATCCTGGAAAGATGGAATTTTTTTGAAATGGTTTTATAGCTTCCAGATGCTATAACACATCTTAGCAAAGCTCTATATGTGTGTGTGTATGGTGACCCATATGTTCAGTGTCTAGTAAAGGGAGTAGTGTGGGAACCACAGTCAGATGATCAGATGTATGTGATGCCATTCTGTAATCCAGCACTGAAACCTACACCATCTTGCCTTGCTCTAGTAAGTGAATGTGTGTACGTGTGTTTGAAAATCAAATGTCAAGGAGTGTGTGTCAGCTACTTGGAGCAGGGACACAGAGCACAGGTTTCACAGAGAGGGTGGTAGAGGACTAGGCTTGGAACAGCCCCAGGACTGTGTCTGTTTTCTGTGCACTCTTAAGGGAAATTGTGCTTGGTGCAGAGAGCTGCATCTGAAAATACTTTGTGTATCTATTTTTTGTTCCAAGTGAACATCCCCCACTGGTGTCAGTAGTGAGGATTGAGGTTCCTTGATTACTTGCCCAGAGGAGGGGTGTCACACCCCTCATATTTTGAACATTATGGCAAGCTTCAGCCTCCACATCATTATAAGTTTTTGATCATTATTAATATCTTGCAAACAAACCTTGATCTTCTCTTGATCCCCCATGGACTGTCTTATTAGACTGACATGTTAGACCACCCAGGCAAGAAACTGAATATACCCATGGTATAAACAATCAGGGAGCCCTTGTGTGTGTCCCCCATGGTGGATAAGCTAGATTGTTTCACAAAAGTGTTAGATGATGTACTCAGTAACACTACTGAACTGAAATCCTTTGTTCAGGCAAACCAAGAACTGGACAACAAAAACTGACTTTGTGGTGTCAGCCTTAAATGTCCAGGCCACCTGGATTTTAGAGACACAAGGTATTACCAGGAAGAACCAGGCATCCATTAGATTACTACAGGAGAAAGTGAGAGATATAGAAAATAGACAACGAAAAAATAATGTTAGACTCTGAGGGACTAAGTGAAGACCTTGAAGGCAGCAGTGCTGTGACACACCGAGATAAGTGGCTTGTCTAAACACTGCAGTTATAATAGGCCATCAAGACTGAACAAACACACAGAACACTCAGACCTATTCCCATGTCTAATATATTTTCAACAGTAAACTGCACCTCTTTTCCAAGACAGAGGAGAGGACAGCATGTGTAATGATTGGCTGTAAATAAGATTTTATCACAACTTGGTGACTGTCATAGACAGAAAAAGAACAACTTTGGCAAAGGTTCAGAAGTAGAATTTCCAAAGTAATATCTTAATTTTATTGAAGCATCCATCAGCTTTGCACCTGCCATTAATACATTTACTGGAAACAGCCATGCATTTGATTTTCCTTAGGGTGTATTAAATATGATTCAAATGGTTATGCTTACAGACAGTGTGGACCACTTGGCCAGGACAGCATTAAGCCACATGGGAACAAACTTGCAGCCACTGGAGGACATTTCTATTATAAACAGCCTAGCAAAAGCTCTGTGGTCTTTGCTTCCACTTCTGCTATGATAAGGCACCTTTACCATTGGAAGTGAGGAACCTTGAGATCTAGTAAGCATTTCCAACCTACAAACTTCTCACTTCCAAGAATGAAAAGACCGTCAGAAATGATTTCTAATATGGCATAGAGAGAGCACTCCCACCATATATATGTTAGGTCTGACCATAATGCCATCTCCTTTGAAAAAATAATTGAAACCAGAAAGCCCTTCTACCTCAGGTATCCTCAGAAATTTCTGTAAGATTAACTACCTGCTTTTAAAGTGATACATTAACAAGCTTCAAATCCATACTGTAAATTAACTACATCGAAAATGCAGAAACATAAACATACCAGCATGTAAACATCTGCACAGATATAGCAGTACCCTGTAGGAACAAACAAGATAGCAAACCCCATGGTGGATCCACAATAACAAGTTTTACAATAAAAGGAAGAGAATTTTGACCAAAAATAAGACATGTAATTTCCAGGATGATAGAGCCCTCATCACTGAAATAAACAAACAACTTAGAAGCTTAATAAAATCCACCAAAGCAAAGTTTAAGGCTAAAAGAGCCACCCAAGCCAAAGGCAATCACAAGATCTTTTTCAGTGATGTTCATAATCTCAGAAGTAAAATACAGTAGTGCACTGAGCTACTTATGAATGATGTTATTTATTTATTTGTCCTTGTTTACCAGGAAAGTTTGCCTGTGTAATACGCATTTTCAGTGGAGGCCTGGGGAGAAAAGCTCCATTTGCTTACACTGCGTTATATATTAAGTTCCAGTTAAACACAGAATAGTTACATTTCTATTTACATTTACACATAAACAGTAGTTACATTTATACATTCTAAGATTTTATGAGGTAGAAGTTACTAAAGAGAGAGCCCACATGTTACTTAGTGGATTGTACAGGCAGAAGTTATGTATAAAAAATGCTTTGTCGTTTTAGTGAGAGGCTGAAAGTATTCTGTTTAAGAAGAGTATTTGGAAAGTATTGTATGGTGAACACAAAGTCTTAACCTTGTGATAAGCATGTGCAGGACCAGGATTGGTTAAGATGTTCTTTAAGCAGTGGTTTAAAGATATTGAATTTGTCGGAGGGTTTTATTTGTGTGGGGATACTATTTCAGAGTTTAGCAATGTATTGGGAGTAGAGTGAGTATCCTGCAACATTATTTGGCTTATTTCTAATTAATAAGAATTTGTTACGAGAGCAGAGGTCCCATGCTGGACAGTAAGGTGTTACATTTTGTGGTGCAGGGCATTTTTTCTGGATGATGGAGTCTGTGTGCTGTAGTTAGTTGTGGATGTTAGGCAGTTGTGTAGTTCAAGCTAGTTTAACTGCTTTAAGCTGTGACAATGGTGGGTCCGATGAGGGAGATATGTGGCAAATTTAGCTATTTATTGTACAAAGGGGCAAGTTTCTTCCTTTAAGTATTATTTATTGTTTGAGTACTGTATATCTTACCTAAACAGATGCTGAAGATATGTAAACCTACTGCCTAATACTAATAATAATAATCAAAATAATGGTAATCATACTAATCAAAATAATAATCATAATCAAAACAACAATCCTGCAATTACTAAAGAGTTGAAGAATTGTATCTGGAAGGGGAAGAGGGCAAGAGTCAGGTGAGATAAATTAATCCTTCCAATAAAAGAAGGTGCTTTGGGATTACCTGATTTGAATAGGTATGTCAGAGCTACACAGTTAAGTCTCCTATACATAACACATGCAGAAAGCTATAATTCAAAGTGGAAACGGATGATATTGAAACAGGAAAGTACAAGAAATAAGGAGAGACTGGGATTTTGGATGCAGATCCTTAAAGAGATTAACAATAACCATACAGAATATTATATTCATAAAGTAGCAGAAAGTATTCTAAAAACTAAACCAACAGAGGAATGCAGAAAGGAGACTCTGCCAATAGGGATGACTGCAATTTGGGGTACAGAGAATAGGCAAGAGAGGTTGGAATTTACTGGAGAAAACTGGCAAAGGAACCAAGGTATTGGAAGCAAATAATAAGAGAGGGAAAGATAATAGAACAGGAAGAGACGAAGAATACATTTAAACTGCCATCTAAAGATTGCTTTGCCTATCAAAGACTGATATCAAAGTAGAAGCAAAGAAGGAATAGCAAAATCCTAAGAAAAAGACCCGCTCTGGTAGAGTTTTTAGTAGAATCTAGAACAAAAGCTGCTGTTAAAAGGGGATAATTAGTAGGGCATATAAAATACTGCAATATAACTGTAGGAATAAGAGGAGGTTAGAAAGGATTGGGAAGAGAGATTGGATAAACAATTCCCAAAGAGACAATGGGGGTATATTAATGGCTTCCAAATAAGCAATGAAGTCTAGACTGGGGATTTTTGCGTGTAAGTGTTTACATAGTATTTTACACCCGAAGCAGACTCCAAAGAAATTTTCTTCGGGTAGATTGCAAATGTTGGAGATGTGATGGGGAAGAAATAGATAATTGGGAACACATTTTTGGGAGGGTAATGAATTGGCAGACTTTAAAAATTTCCTGCAAACTATTTTTCGGAAATACTGGTTGAGCAAGTTGGTGTAACTAAAGAAACAATTTTTGAGCTGTGATATAGAATCAGAATTGCCTAGACATAGTAAAGTCTTGCTGAATTTAATTCTGGTGGAGAAAAAGCAATTACTATAAAATGGAAATCAAATTATAAACCAACTGTATTTGAAGCAGTGAATACTGTAACAGAGATAAAAGAACTGGAAGTAGGATATTTAGAAAGGTGTAGGAGCAAATTACATAAACATAGAAATTGTAGGAACAATACATGCAGAATAATGTTTTGCAGCAAGAGTGAGGTTTAAGGGATGGCAGGAATTGAACAATTTATGTAATGTTGGATTGATGATAATTGTACAGAAGAATGTATGCGATATACAATGTTCGTAACTGTGAACATACATAGTTTGTTTTCTTTTATATAAATGTATGCTTGCCTATGTCTTAAGTGACAATTCAATAAAGGTATTAAAAAGCAGCCAAACTCATGACAGGCAGTCCCTTTTTATTCTGTACTTCCCACATGCTGAGTTCAGCTTACTGGGATGTTTAGTATTTTTTGCAACTTACTCCACTTATTGTTCCTTTTGTAGCTGTTTTCACTTGCTTAGTTTACTTTTTGGCAATAAAATGTGGTATCACTAATATTAGAGGTATTAATTCAGGACCAGAAAGATACATACTCTGTGAAAGCTGATGTTATCTTTCTTTTGTAAGCCCAGATCACCTGCACGTGCCATACATGTAGTTGTGCTAGCTAGGGCAGGATTCAAGCCTTCAGATTTGCCTCTGTTTCTAAAAGGAGTATCATGCTCTTAGTTCAAGCAGACCTAGGCTGGCAAGTGCCGGACACATCTTAAGATAAGGAAGGCAAATAGTAAGTCACAGACTAAAGTAATTCCACAGGTCCTGTAATCACTTGCTTTGTTTAAGGCTCTAATACAGTTATCCCATATTTTTGTTAATTTATCTGTGCTCTGGATATGTTCTACTCAAATAGCCTGTTGGTGGTCTTGGCTGTGAATTTTAATGCAAAGTGTAACTCTGTTATGGGCAGATCCAGGCCATTAGCAAAGTTCAACATCACAGAGAGAGCTTAAAGCTTAAATGCAGGACTTTAGGTTAATGGATGCTTGGTGGGAACAAAACCAAATGAGATAGAATTTCATTTTATGTCTCCTTCACTATAGAGGGTTTCAGTGGGTTGGATTATTTTCAACCTGTTAGTTCAGGGGATTAAAGCTTTGACCAGCAACAAGCTTCATCCTGCAGTCCAGAGTTTCATTCCATCTGCTTCCATTTGCCTAATGTGTGAGTCTGAAAGCATCACTTAACAGTGAACAAACAAATAAACCTATCCACTGTTCTTCAAAGATCAAGACACTGAGGTATTTATACTTCTATTGGAAATGATGACTATGCAGTACCTGCTTTCAATATCACCACAATACAGAGTCTAAGCACGCCAATGATTAACTTTTTTTTTGTTCCTAGCAGTTAGTTCTTATACTTCCCATAATCATATCAACTCTATGCTCATGGATACTTAGTGGGAGAGTTTGATATAAGAACACTGATATAAAACTTACACCCAGACAATCCATGATTGATCAGTGACTTAGCTGCTAGAGGAGCCAACTAATAAAAGTGGGAATGAGTGACCTGTGCCAGCTTACACATCCTGGGGAGACAGTCCAGTCCACAGCAATACTGATACTCATTGGAGGCCTGGCATCAAGACAGAGCCATAAGAAGGACCAAGACAGCATAAACCCCATGAAGCAGTGTGTACATTGTAACCAAGAGTAAGTAAATGCATCAGTGGGCCAATACTCTATGCGCACATGTGCATCTGGCTCCAAGTTGGTATGAAGATTTATAGAGGCATTTACTGCCATATAACAGCTGCCTGATAATGTCCCCTGGAGGAAGAAAATGGGGGAGCTAATGGTTAGCAAGTAGAGGGAGAAAATGAAAAACAAATACTTTAAGCATACAAACTTTTAGAAACATGCCTGCCAAAAATGCACTCTAAGTTAAATGAAGTAATATTATACAGTTGCCATAGCAACCATAAATTTAAAGTAACAAAATGTGTAAACAGAACTAAACCACGCATTGTAATCCCAACAAAGATACAAAGGCTCGATCTAAAATGAAGAGTTAAACATGCCTTATTACTGATTAGGCAAAAAACACAAACCTTTGGCTGTGACTGTGTCCCTCACAAAGTACTAGCATTTCGTTCACTAAAAGACGTGCATGTTGCAGAAAGCAACAAGAGCAAAAATCTTCTATTCTGGAATTAAACTAGATTCTGAGAAGCCATATTACAATTTAAGAAAATGTTTTTGGTTGAGGATACCCAAATACAGATTGCATTTGTGCATTTACAAACTTACCTCTGCTACAAGCTCACCATTTTCTGCATGAACTCGTGCCACAGCACCCAGGTCTTTGCAGGTAAGAAACACTTGGTATAACTCACTGTCTCGCAACATATAGAGGTCCTTGTAAGTCATAAACATTTGAAAGGAGTTCACCCCTCTTTCTTTTACCAGTGTTTCCATTTCACGTTTTACCTGTAAAAGAAGTTAAGAAATTATAAGATTAATACTACTTTATTAAGCTAACAGATATAATATTCTAATTTCTTACAGTGACCATAACAAACTGGTTTTAAATTCTATAGGTAAAATATAATTTATAGTGACACACAACTACAGGGCTCACTACAAATGAAGTTACATTCTTACCATAAAGTTCCATCTGTGTCGTTCATTTTCATTCTTCCTCAACCTGTGGGTTTCGGATCCAATCTCTGATCCGACTCGGATGCTTTCCAAGCTTAAGATTTGAAGCTCAAGCTCCTCTTCTCCATCACATAATGTCTCATTCCCCCAGATTACCTCAGATCAAGTTTGCTAGAAATATATACCTAAGGTACTTACCTACACAGTGAAAGAAGAGAAAGGTTCATGGGCCCAACACAGGAACTACATTTCCCTATAGAAACCAACTCCATCAGGTCTACAAAGAAAAGGGCCAGAGGAAGGAAGGTGAAGAGGTTGAGGAAGTATGAAAAAAAGAAGTTACATTCTTACCATAATGGTCTATCTGTGTTGTTCATCTTCATTCATTTATTACTGATGGGTGTCGGTTTCGTCCTCGGAACTGAGTCAGCCTTATAACAAGCTCGTGCCAGCCAAAAACTCTTGAGCTAAGCCTTTATCCACAATTCCCTTCTCCCTTTTACCTCAGATTGAGTTTGCCCATAATAAGTAAAGCAGAGGCTTTTTCTGAGCAGAAACCTTAAAGAAACGAGTAGGACCCAATCCAATCCTCCAGGAGCCTCTGGAGGGGGAAGGTGGGTGGGACGCAATGAATGAATGAAGATGAACAACACAGATGGAACGTTATGGTAAGAACATCATTTCTTTATCTGATGTTGTTAATCTTCATTCATTCCTTACTGATGGGACAGAGTCCCTAGCTACTTTTAGTCCTGGGAAGCCCTTATGGAAGGATGTTCCTGAGTACCATTGAACCAAAAGATGCTCTTCCCCTGGACACCAAATCCAATTTGTAATGAGTGATAAAGGTATGAGGGGTAGCCCAAGTTGCAGCTGCATAAATATCATCCAATGAAGCCTTAGCATGAAAGGCAACAGAAATTGCCACCGACCTGGTGGAGTGTGCTTTGACTTTGCACAGTAAAGAAATTTTGTTCTGTTGGTAAATCAAGGATATACAGTTTCTTAACCACTTGGACAAGGTTATTTTTGAGGCAGAGTTTCCCAATTTGGGGCCTGAATAGGACACAAATAGCTGGTCTGATTTACGTACTGAGTTAGTTCTGTCCAGGTAAAAAAGTAATTGCCTATGCACATCCAGCAAATGAAGACTCCTTTGTTTGAGTAGTTGGGAAAAAAAGACTGGTATGTCAATCATTTTGTTAATTGTCAATTCCGAAATAACCTTGGTCAGAAAGGAAGGATGAGTCTGGAGTGATACTCTGTCCTTATGAAAGACCAAGTAAGGACGATTAATACACACGGCCTGAAGCTCAGAAGTGCATCTGGCTGATGTGACAACTACCAAAAATAGTGATTTCCAGGACAGGAACGTTAAGTTGCAAGTCAAAGCAGGTTCGAAAGGCGATCATGTCAGGGACTGTAGTACTAGTGTTAAATTCCAAGGTTCGATGGGTTCCCTGAAGGGTGGTCTGATATGGGAGACCCCTTTTAAGAAAGTTTCACAGAGATGATGAGAAATTAGTGATGAGTCTTAGAATCCATTATGGAAGTTGGAGATAGCAGCTAAGTGTACTCGGATGGTTGAGGCTGCTGCTCCTGAATGAAGAAGACTTACAAGATAATCCAAAACCACACTAACAGGGGCTATAGATGGGCCTAGTTGTCTTTGACAGGACCAAATAAGGAAACTCTTCCACCTGCTGAGATAGAGTTTTCTGGTGGATGGTTTATGTGAAGCCAATAGGATATTACGCACTGGGGTGGTAAGGTTATACCTGGCGATTACCGGAAGTGGAGAAACCAAGCTGTCAACTTGAGACTGGATATGTTTGGGTGAGGCAACCCTTTTGGATGAGAGATCAGTTCTGGAGTTGGATCCAGAATCCAAGGTTGATATACTAGGTGAGGCCAGAGGAAGGGAAACCAAATTTGTTGTGGCCAATAAAGGGTAATGAGGATTATTCTGCTTCTCAGATTAAGGGCTTTCTTTAGAACTTGGAGAATCAGGGGAAAGGCATACAGAAATCCCATGGGCCAATCATGTATCAGACCATCCCTCAGGGACTCCCCCTGCAGGGGAATTAGGGCAAAGTAGCTGCTGCATTTGTGGTTTGCTTGGGAGACGAAAAGGTCAAAGCAAGGGTAGCCCCAGTGGCAGAAGATCTTTGCCGCAATAATTGGATTGAGGGGCCACTCGTTAAGGCAGTAGAATACATCTGCTCAGTTTGTCCACAATCACACTGGAACTCCCAGGAATATGTGTTGCAATCAGAAAGCGGTTGGAAGCTATTGCCCATTGCCAAATTCTCATGGCCTCTCGACACAATGAGTAGGACTTGGTTTCCCCTTCTTTGTTGATGTACCAGACTACTGACATGTTGTCTGACTGAATAGCTATTGTCCCTAATGGAAGGATGGATTGAAATGCTTGCAACACTAGCAGCACTGCTCTCAGTTCAAGGACATTGATATGCAGATTGGCATTTATGTTTAAGTACCTTGGACTGCCTTCCCTTGGTAAAGCCCCCCCACACCCTATCAGGGAAGCATCCATAGTCACTGTGACCCTGGGCTGTTGTGGGTAAAAGGGGTGACTCCATAGTCCTTCATATGGCTTCATCCACCACATTAAATCCTGTTTGCATCGTTGAGTTATCCGTATTTGAAAGGACAACAGATGTTGTAAGGGGTAGCACTGTGTAAGAATGAGCCATTGCAGCATTCTCATGTGTAGTCTTGCCAAAGGCACTATGGTAATTGACACTGCAATGGAACTGTTCAAGCTGGGATAAGGTTTTGACAGAGTATCACTCAGATTTGAGATCTTATCCTGTGTAATCTGTGGTCTGGAAGAGAGACTATGCAAGCATGTGTGTTGAAATTTGCCCATATAAACACCAAGGTTTGAGAGGGAATCAAGTTGTATTTCCCCAGTTTACTGGGATTCCCAGAGATTATGCTAGTTTGAGAGTATAGTTTAGGGCTATCTCCAGTAGATGCTTGGTGGGGGAGGTGAGGACCCAATCGCCTAATTTTGGAAACACCTGGAATCCTTGTAGTCTCAAGTGAGCTGTTACCACTGCCAAGCATTTAGTGAACACTCTGGGGACTGCAGAGAGAGTCTGAAGGGCAGCACATAGAATTTAAAGTGATTGGCTCCTAGCCGGAAGTGAAGAAATCTTCTGGAGCATTTGTCCGTTTTTATGTGGTAATACGCGTCCTGAAGGTCTATTGAGCACATCCAATCATCTTTTTCCAAAAATGGAAGGATAGACTGAACTGTCACCATCCAGAATTTTTCCTGTTTGACAAATTTCTTTAGGATGCTGAGATCCAGAATTGGTCTCCAGTCCCGTCTTTTTTGGTACTAAAAAGAATCTTGAGTAGAATACAAATCCTATCTGGTCTGGTTTCACTGTCTGGATGACTCTTTTTCAAAGCAGCTTTTGAATTTCTAGTTCTGCTGATTCCCTTTGACTGGGTTGAACATTAGGAATTTGTCTTGATGACTTTGGATAAGGACTGAATGGAACATGATATCCTCTGGTTATGATCCGTTGCACCTATAAATCTGTTGTTATTGTTAGCCAGGCAGACTGGTGCAAGGAAAAACATCCCCCGACTGCCTCCAGAGGAAAGCAATCGGGCCACTCCTCAGGACAGCTGATAGGGTTGACCAGAGAAAGAATCCCTGGAGCCCTGGTTATGCAGGTCCCCATCTGCCTCTGTAGGGGCACCTTCTGGATGAGTTACTTCCTTTGCCTCGGGGAGTATACGCGCCAAATGTATTACTGAAAGGACCCTGCGATTTCTTGTGCCACATCTTTCCACTCCTCTCGTTTCTAAAGTAGGGACACTGAAGGGTGGAAAAATGCACACCCACGGTAGGTATGGTCTTGCTGTCCTTCTCACACCTGTCCAATGTGTCTTTCACATTTGGGCTGAAAAGGGAAGATGCTTCCACTGGCACACTAAGAAAGGAAGACTTGAAAGGGTCTGCAAAGTCACAGAGGTGCATCCAGGCATGACGTCTCATGACAACACCTGCACCCACTGCTCTAGCCACTCCTTCAGTGGCATGGGAAACTAAGCATATGGAGGAGTTGGATATGGATTCCAGGGTAGCAAGCTGCGAGGTAACTTTGTCGCACACCTTGTCAGAGACTGCTCCTGCTAAGGTTTCGGAGAGTTCAAAGACTAAGTCTCTCTGAAGCCTGGTGAAGTGTGCCAGATAATTCAAAGACCTAACAGCAAAGGTCGACGATGCAAAGACTTGTTTCCCTAACCTATCCACCGCCCGAGACTCCCTGTTTCATAGGTGGACAGTCTGGCTTTCCTCGGTAAGGTCTTTCTTTGTGGCAGCTGCCACCTCCATTGCAACTACTGGAAGACCCTTGGACCAGTATGGGTGCTGTTCGGGTGGAGATAGAATCTTGTCTGGTCTCCGTGGGATTGGTTCAATGGTATCAGGACACTTCCATGCATGCTGGACAGTGAGCTGAACCACTTCATCTGCAGGTGGGGTCACCCAGGAAGTAGAGGGTCAAGCACAAAAAGCCTACAGGAACACAGACTCCTCAGAGGAGGGGTTGGTGGGCTTCCAGTCACCCCTCTGTTTCAGTATTTCAAGGATGTCTCCAAAAGAGACATCATCAGGGGGTGACCGTGGGGACCCCTTCCCTTCATCGTAGCCCATGTCCTGTGTGAGAGACTCCTCGGGGGAGTCCACATGCTTCCTCTTGCATGTTGTTTTAAGCGGTACCTCTTCAGTGGGGGCTTCTGAAGAGGACTCCAAAGAAGGGGCACCCTGCGGTAGGGTATTTATTTATTATTTTACATTTGTTGACCGGGCTAGTCTAGCTGGATATATGTCCATTTTCAGTAGAGGCCTGGGGAGAAAAGCTTCACGTTAAAACAGATAAACACCCAGAGTATTAAGTATTCAGTTACAGAACATTAAACTTCAGATACAGATAGGTTGCTAGATAAAAACAGGTGATTAAGGTAATTTAGCAAACATTGATGGAACAGAAGAATAGCACAAAAATAAGATAAGTTAATCCTTAGTGGTTCTTTTTTTTTGTATGTGAACACTGTGGGAAGAAAGTCTTCAGAAGGATATGGGAGATCAGGGTAGTTAAAAAACAGGATTGGGAGAGTAAGTGGAGGGGGAGAAACTCATCAAGAGACAGAAAGAGGTAATTACATCTTTCTTAGGTGCAATAAGAGCAACTAGAGCAACTAGACGGTAGAGGCCTTGAAGTGGCAATAAGGTGAGTAAGAAACCTAGGAAGACTGATTATGATGAAAATAGACAGAGATAGTCTTAGTCAGGGTTTGAACAGGGACATAGCCAATGGTTTGTAAGGTATTGTTTTAGTTTCTTTTTGAAGAGTGTAGTTGAAGATAGAGATGTAAGTTCACTGGGAAGTAGGTTCCAACTTTTCCCCACAGTATTAGAGAAAAGGGAATCTCTTGCTTTGTTGTTGGGTTTTTGTATGGATACCAGAAGTTTATTAGCTGAGCGTAGGTTTGTAAGATTTTTATATGGGCAAGATAAGACTAGTGAGAATTTGTATGTTTTCTGAGTAGTAAAGGGTTTTATGGGCAATAATCAGTTGATGAAATAAAATTTGATTGTGCAATTCAAGCCAACCAAGCTGCTTCAGATTTAGGCAGTGGTGGGTTCTAAAAGGGGAGCTGGTAGCAAATCTGGCAATATTATTGTAAGAGACTGCCAGCTTGTGGAGGTTGCATTTGGATAGATTTGTATATATAGGAGAGGCATAAAAGAGAGTAGAAATAAGGTGGGTTTGGGCAATAGTAGTTCTAGCTATGGGAGTAAGGAAGGGTTTTATTTTGTAGAGGGAGCCTAGTTTTCGGTTTACTGATTTGATTGTGATGTTGATGTGAGTGTCATAGTTAAGGCTATGGTCAATAGTTACTCCTAAGAGTTTGGTAGTAGTGTCAGGAGATATGACTGTACCGGTTTTAGATTTGATAGAGAAGTTAAGTGGGGTGGACTTTTGTGTAGAAGTAAACAGCAAGAGTTTAGTCTTTTTGGGGTTAAGGAGACACCACTGTAGAAACCATTCTTCTACAAGCTCAAATGTATTCTGGGGTGAGGGACTGCAGTTCAGACGGCCCTGTGGCTGAGGATATTAATGTGGAGTCGTCTGCATATTGTATAGTTACAGCTTGGGGGATACTAATAGATAGATCATTTATGAAGATAGAGAACAGAAGAGGGCCTAATATGGATCCTTGGGGTACACCAAGGGTGACAGGTAGGTGGGAGGATAGTGTGTTTTCCCATAGTACTGCCTGTTGCCTGTTGTCTAGATAGGACTTTAACCACTGTAATGCTTTAGTATCAAATGAGAGGGACTTGAAAAGATTCAGCAGTAGCTGATGGTTAACCATGTCAAATGCTTTTGAAAGATCAATAAAGATAGCAGAGGACAGGGTATTATTGTTGCGATTTTTGTTGATGTGGTCAGAGAAGGAAAGGAGGGCAGTAGTGGTGCTATGGAAAGGTCGAAAGCCATGCTGGGAGCTGGCTAATAGGCTATTTTGAAGAAGATTGTCTAATATTTGATGGTGGATACATTTTTTCCATGATTTTTGCTATGGGAGAGAGGAGGGCAATTGGACGGAAGTTTGAAAGTTCTGATGAGTTGCCACATTCATGTAGTGGGATGATATGTGAAACTTTCCAGATGGATGGGATAGTACCTTCAATAATGGTTCTATTTATAAGGATAGAGATTGGGTAGGCAATAACTTTGGCTGCAATTTGAAGGTATTTAGAAGGCAAATGGTCTGCTGAAGGGGTAGAGGGTTTGAGTTTTTGAAGGAGGGTACAGACGGTGGATGTGGGGACAGGGCAGAGTTGGAAAGTGGGCAATGAGGTATGTATGGAGGAGGGCAGATTAGAGGATACATGAGGTAGAGAGTTAGCAAGTGACTGGATGGCTTCAGTAAAGAAGTTATTGAAGGAGTCAGCAATTTGTTTAGGAGTGTCAAGGGTAATTCCAGATGGGGTTGGAGTTTTAGAATTGCCTAGGTGAATGAGTCTAGTGATACCTGACCAGAATTTCTGTGGACTTTGATGGTTGGTATTTTGAAGTTGGAAGAAGAAGTTTTTTTGTCTGATATTATAGATGTTTTAGTAGAGTTTCTGAGCTATTTAAATTTTAAGTGATCAGATGGGTTTTTAGAGGTACGCCATTTGGCCCAGAATTTGTTTCTTAGCAAAATGTTTTTCTTAGTTTCCTTAGTAACCCATGGTGCTGTTTTGGTGGTGTTCTTAAGGGTACAGGAAGGGGCATGGTAGTCTAGGATTTCAAGGAACTTGGAATTAAAGTATGCCGCAGCTTCCTCAAGTTGGAGGTATTTTAATGGTGTCCAGTTACATACACTCAGTTCATTTAGGAAGTGTTCTGGGTTGAAATGTTTATTTGAGTGAGTAGATCTAAAAGTTGTAGGGCAGGGTATACTAAGCTTTTTCCTAATAATATAGATTAGGGAGTGATCACTAAGATCATCTGTCAGGATACCTACATTATAGGTTATGGACTGGGTATTTATTAGGATCCAATCTATGGTGGTTTCTTTGTTGGTGGGTTTATGGGTGCGAGTAGGTGAGGTGATAATTTGGGAGAAGCCATGTAGATTTATGTGATTAGTTGGGTTATCAGTATTACAGGTATTCCAATCTATATTGAAGTCACCTAGCACAATGGTTTCCTGTGGATAGCTAATGGACAGCCAGCAAAGGATATTTTCTAGGGAGTTGATGTTATTACCTGGAGGAAGATATGAGCATAAAATGTAGATGGATTTACAAGTATTTAGCTGTAGCTTAGTGATAAGAATTTCAGAGTTGGTATTGGATGGTGGGTGAGCATCTAGTAGTGAAAGTTGGAGCCCTGCTTTGTATAATAAAGCCACACCCCCGTCCTTCTTGTTAAGGTGATCCACTCTTAAAATGTTATATCCAGGAGGGGTGATTTCATAGTCTTGGGTTCATGGTTTTAACCATGTTTTGGTTAAGCAAAGGATGTCAAAGTCATGTACATCCAGTAGGGCATGAAGGTGAGTAACTTTATTGTTCACACTTCGTATATTTAAGTGAGCTAAGAAGAGGGAGTATGAGGCCTTGTAGGGGTGTGAGGGGGAGAGGTAGAAGGTCTACTTGTATCCTGAGGCTCTTGTGCTTGATGTCCCAAAGCAGTGGCTTGTGTCAGCTGTGGCTCAGAGGGAGGACATAGCTGATACTCAAATGCCAACGGCTTGCCTACAGAGGCAAAGGCCCTTTCCATTGCCTGGAAAACCGGCCCACCTGAAGAGGGATGGGAGCCCAAAATCGAGAAGGACAACCTCGGAACTGGGGTCACATCCTGCTCCAATGAACCAGCTCCCAAGGACAGAGCCTCAAGAGGACTTGGTACAGGTAGGACTCCTGGGACTGTACATGGCGCAGTAGAAAAAAATGAGTGCCATGCTAAGAACCACACTGCCTACAGTCCAGTCACGATCCTGAGAGAGGCTCGGTTCAGACTGAACCACAGGCCAAAGTGTCAGCTCCAGAACCACGGTGAGGTCCACCAGTGGAACTGAAGCAATGGGTGCCGATAAGGGCGTCAGTTCCAGGGTCTTTGATACCTGCACAGAGGTCAAAGGAGAAGAATATGCTTGAGTCAGTGAAGAAAATCTCCCAACTCCTATAGGGAGGGGAGTTTTGGAAGATGTTGTAATCCCTCTTGCCATCAGCAGCTGATCCACAAGATGCATCACATCCAATTCCAAAAGGCTCTTGGTCAATTGTGTCGATATCCCCAACGAGGATTCAGGTCTTTCCAAGAAAAGGCTGAATTGCTGCCCAAAGAAGGGATCCATTGTGGGTGAATATCAGGTCTGAGTTGTATGGTCCATTGGCACCAAAGTCTCATGGATAGAGACATGTGTAGGAGGAGTGACTGGTACAGAAACTCCTGGAGCAGCAATTAAAGGCAAGCTCGGTGTCACAGTCAAGGGCAGTGCCATGGACAGTACTGCGGTTAAAGTTATTAATGCTGGCACCACAGTAGAACTTACTAGTCTTGGTACGGTTGGTGCCGAAGACGCAATTGGTGTCAAAGTAACTGGCACCGAAGATACAGTTTTTGAAGATGGCACCATGGTTGGAACCAAAGACGGTGCCATGGAAGTCAATTTAGGTCCTGAGGCTGACAATTTTGGAAGCTTTTTCTTGGGTTGCTGCTTTTTGTCACCTGAAGGTGATGAAAAAAACGAGTGAGGTCTCTTTCTATTTTCTTTACTGGGAGGGGATGAGCCATCCAACCCAGAAATAGACTCTGAGAAGGGTGTCTTAAGGAGACCCTTCAGGATTAACTTGTTTTTCCTTTCATTAAAGGTTCTGGAACTAAACCCTTTACAAATAGAGCAAGGAAGTTGAAGGGACAGGTGAGGAACACCCAGACAATACACACAGGAGTCATGGGTGTCTGAATTTGGCATTTTTTGGATGCACTGGTCACATTGTTTACAATCAGAAGCTCCCTTCTTTTCTGACATGGTGCTATAGAGATTAACAACTACTGCAAGAAAAATAGTTGAAAAGTTATAGCAAGGACTTTTTTTTAAAGGAAGAAGGAAGAAAGAAGGGGAATGGAAAATACCAACAATGGTATTTGAAGAGAATTACCACAAAGGTAGAGGAGAGAAAGGGCCTATGCCAAGGATAGTACGTAAATACTACCTAAACAGTAAGAAAAAACACAGTAACAACAATCAGAAACAACAGTAAGAGAGTGGGTAAATTAGCGATAAAATAGGGAAGAAAAATATTAGGAATACAACAAGTAATTTGAAAATTCTCAAAGTATTTAGCTGAGAGCTGGCTTGACATGGCTTTATGGCAACACGACAAATGAGATCTGAGGTAACAGGGAGAAGGAGGGCATTGTGGCTAAAAGCTTAGCTCAAGAGTTTTTGGCTGGCATGAGCTTGTTATAAGGCTGACTCGGTTCCAAGGACGGAACCGACACCCATCAGTAAGGAATGACTGAAGCATCACATTGGACAACACAGATGGAATGTTATGGTAAGAACATAACTTCTTTATCTGATGTTGTCATTTTCATTTGTTCCTCAACCTGTGGGACAGAGTCCCCAGCTCCACAACTCTAGGGAGGCCCTCATGGAAGGATATTCTTAACCACCGTAGAGCCAAAAGCAGCTCTATTCCTAGAAATTATGTCTAGTCTGTAATGAGAAATGAACATATGAGACCTTGACCAAGAGGCAGCCTCACAAATATCGACTGATATTCTCAAGCAAAAGGCTTCAGAAGTCTCCATAGATCTCCTAGAATGAGCTTTGACACGCCCCACCAAAGACATAGCTTTTGACGAATAAACAAAGGAGATGCAATCTCGTAACCATTTGGCCAGAGTAAGTTTGGTAACTGCTGTATCTTTCCTAACCTCTGAAAAGGATATGAACAGTTAGTCAGATTTTCTGAAAGATTTTCTCCTGTCCACATTAAAACATATTTGCCTATGAGCATCAAGATGATGTAGTGTCTGTTCTCCCTTGTTCTGAAAACTGGGGAAGAAAACCAGAAGATGAATGGACTGATTGATATTGCTTTCTATGGCCACTTTAGGTAAAAAGGATAGCTTACTCCACAAAAGATACTCTGTCCTTATGGAAGATTAATAAGGAGGTTTAGAAGACAGGGGTTGGAGCTCAGAAACTCTCTTCGTTGATGTAATCGCTACAAAAAGGCTGTTTTCCAAGACAGAAACTTTAGATCTACCTTAGCTGTTGGTTCAAAGCGAGGGAACCAAAGTTTGTAAAGCCAAAGATCCCAAGGGGGAGTTGGATACATGATTGCGGGATGAAGTAAAAAAGTGCCAATGAGAAAAACATTACATAGCTTAGAACAAGCTAGAGAAGAAGAGTTATCCCCATGTGGAAATGTGATATGGCTGCCAACTGAAACTTCACATTGGAACAGCTGGCTCCATTCTGAAAGATGGAAGCCAGGAAATCTAAAATCACAGGAACAGGAGCTGTAAAAGGATCTATTAGCTTCTGTTGAGCCTAAATGGAGAATATTTTCCATTTACTCATATATCTTTTTGGTAGATGCTTTGTGAGCTGATATCACAATCTCTTGAACCGGGAATGAAAGCCTAGAATGTCTAGCCATCACTGGAACTGGAGAAACCATGTGTTCAATTTTAAACCTTGAAGATTCGGATTAATCTGCCCCAAGGGGTGAGACAACAGGTCTGGAAGTGGTTCCAGAGTCTATGGAGGACAAATTAGATGAGACCAAAGGAAGATGAACCAAACCTGGCAAGGCCAGAAAGGAGCAATGAAGATTACTTTGTTCTTCAACCGATGAGCTTTCTGAAGGAATTTGGGAATCAGGGTTAAGGATGGGAATGCATAAAATAGACTGGGAAGCCAAACATGGACTAGAATATCTCTTGGGGACTCTTCCTGAGGAGGGATCAAGGCAAAGAACTTGCTGCATTTGTTGTTGAGGGGAAAGGCAAAGAGATTGCAGAAAGGTTGACACCAATTGTGGAAGATCATGTTTGCCACTGACTGGTTTAGAGATCACTCGTGAGCCATCAGTAAAGTTTTGTTGACCCTGTCCACTAGAATATTGGACTCCCCCAGAATGTGTGTTGTGACTAGAAAGCAGTTCGCAGAGATCATCTACTGCTGCACTCTCACTGCTTTGCAACACAGTGGGTAAGATCTGGTTCCTCCTTGCTTGTTGATGTACCACACTATGGACATTATTGTTCATCTGAACTGCAATGATCCCCAGAGGAAGAAAGCTGTGTAGTGCTTGCAATGTCAGAAGAACCACTTTCATCTCCAGGCTGTTGATGTGCAAATTGGTCTTCTGAGATGTGTACGTGCCTTGGACCATCTGTCCCAGAAAATGCCCCCCCAACTGGGAGGTGTCCGTGGTCAGTGTGGAGTTTGGCAGAGGAAGAACAAAGGGGCGACCTTGGTTGACTTCTGTGGAATGAAGCAATCAGAGGTGAGAATCTTTCCATACCTGTGACAGTTTTATAGGTTGAGTCAGAGGATGCTGATGTAATGACCATTGAACAGATAACATCCACTGTAGGATCTGCATGTGTAAGCATGCTGTAGGTAGTAGCATTATCATGGCAGCCATATAGCCAAATGCCCTTAGAACTAATTTTGCAGGAGGGGATGGAATTGCTAGGATCTGGGAAACATGAAGTCTCAGATTCGACAGTCTGTCTGGAGGTAGAAAAAACATTATTTTGGTTGTGTCCAAATGAGCTGCAATAAAGTCTATCAGCTGAACAGGATGGAGCTGTGATGTCTGTGTGTTGACAGTTATGCCAAGAGTGGGAGCCATTTGTAATAGGTAATCCCTGGCTTGAATGAGTAGATGCCTAGTTGAAGCAGTTAGGAGCCAGTCATCAAGATAAGGCAACACATGAAATCCTGCAGTCTGAGATGCGCTGCAACTACTGCCATGCATTTGGTGAACACCCTGGGGGCTGTGATGAGACCAAATGGAAGCACTCGGAATTGGTAATGAGTGGCTCACAGCCTGAAATGAAGATACTGTCTACAGTGCTTCTCCATTTTGATATGGTAGCATGAATCCTTCAGCTCTATTGGGCACATCCAGTCGTCCATCCTTAGAAACGGTATGATGGATTGGATCATGATCATCCTGAACTTTGAGTTCCTTACTGCTTTATTCAAGGATGTGAGATCTAAAAGTGGCCTTAGGTCTTCTGTCTTTTTCAGTACTAAAAAGAACCTTGAGTAAATGCCCAATCCAACTTGATCAGGAGGGACCTTGTGGATGACTCTTTTTTTGGAGCAGCTTTTCAATTTCTACTGCTGCTGCCTCCCTCTTATTGGGTGGTACATACGTCTTTGGCTTGGGAAGATCTATAAAGGGAATGGAGTATCCTCTGGATATGATCCTTTGCATCCAGTAATCATTTGTGATAGCTATCCAGGCTTCTGGATGCAAGGATAAGCACCCTCAGACTGCCTCCATAGAAGGCCAGTTGGGCAACCTTTCAGGAGCACTGAAAGGGTCTGTCCAAGAAGGAATTCCAAGACCCTCGATTCTGTGGACCACCCTCTGCCCTTGGGGCAGCATTTACCATTGTAACTGTTCCCCCAACCCCTGGGGGAAAAGCCTCCCTGAGATTCCTGAAAAGGACCTTGAGATTTCCTAAACCACAGTTTTTTGTCCTCCATGCTGATTCCTGGAGAAGGATCTTTGTGGAGTAGAAAAATGGATTCCAGTGGCAGCCAGGGTCTTTCCATCTTTCTCGCTGTGGGAGAGTATATCATGAACTGTGGGGCTAAACAGAGATGAACCATCAAAGGGTGCATTGACAAATGATGGCTTGAAAGGTTCCACAAAGTCACACAGCCACATCCAGGCATAGTGCCTAATGGCAATGCCAGAACTGGTGGCCCTAGAGATGGCTTCTGCTGCATGGGCAATCAGTCTCATGGATGAATTAGATATTGATTGGAGAGTGGCCATTCTGGAAGAAAAAGTCTTGCATTTCTCTTCAGACATGGACTCAGGGACTGAACTAGAGAGTTCTTTAAGTCCCTCTGTAGCCTGGTAAATTGAGATAAGTAGTTTAGCGTTCATAAACCAAATGTGGATAAAATGTAAACCCTCTTACCAAACCTGTCCAAAGCCTTACACTCCCTGTTAGAGGAATGGACAGTTGAGCTTTCCTGAGCTAGCTCCTTATTGGTGGCTGCCACAACAACCACGGCATCTACAATGATCCCTTTGTTCCAGTGTGATTTGTATAGGGGGCCACTTAGTATCTTATCAGCCCACTTGGGTATGGGCTCTACAGGGTTCAGATCCTTCCATGCCCTAGTGAAAACTAACTCAATAAACGATCTGCCGGGGGGGACACCCAGGATATAGAAGGGCCAGTGCCAAAGGCCTCCAATAGCTCTGAGTCCTCTGGGTTAGGACTTTGGGAGGACCATCCACCCTTCTGATGGAGGATTTCAAAGATGTACACAAAGGAAACATTGTCAGGTGGAGCTCTAAGGGAACCTTCCTTGAAGTCAGTGTCCATAGTAGGAATCCATATCTCCTTTTACACTTCTTCCAGGGGACCTTCTCGGTGGGATACTCTGGGGAGGTAGTGGAAGAAAAATGGGGTTACACAGTAAGAAGAGATTGGGGGCTTTGCAGCACCAACTGTCCCAGTGGAAGACATGAAGTCTTAATCACACATTCCATGGGGGTGGTGATTGGATCCAACTGTGAGAGAACCAGGAATCTGAGAACCATCCTTCCAGAGCTAAAGCCATTGGAGCAGACCTCTGCAGAGCCCCTGTAATCCTCCACTCCAAAGGGGGAATAGGCACCAAGCTATTCAATGCTGAGGCCCCAAAGGGAAGTGACAGCTCTGAAAACCTTGGAGTCAAAGGCAACTGCCCCCAGACCCGACATCTAAGCTTCGGCTCCAAGACGCACTGGGCCCTGTAGTTGTCAGAGCAGAGCATGTCAGGGAAACAATTGAACTCAAAGTGGTAACTACTATTGGATCAGACGTCCTGGTTCTCGTGGCCATAAGATCCGACAACTCCAAAGCAGGAAGTTGGATCAGAGAAGGAGCCACAGAATGAAAAGGGGAATGTCTGCTAATGGATCTGGAAGGAGAAGGAGCCAGCAGAACCCCCGTCTGAATCTGTGTCTTGAGAAATTGTCTCAATCTATGCACCTCATGCTCAGACAAGTTCTGGTTAGACCTGATGGAGGAGAATGTCGAAGGTGGCCTGGACAATGGCTTGGGGGAGGCCTCCTTAGGAGGAGACCTCTGCGCTGATACACCTGGCTTTGAGGAGGGAAACTGAGGGCAATGAAACCACAATTATTGGATCCAACAACCTCGAATCCAAAGGTTTTGGCACCTTTTTAGAAGGCTCTGAGGAGGAATGCTCAGGGGAATGCTTTCTATGTTTCCTGGCCTCCTTGGGTTTTCTAATGGGGGTTTGAACCCCTGAAGAGGAAGGCACTCGAGTGGAAGGAGGAAGCAAGCCTTTCAAGACCAATGGTCTAACAGTGCTTGCAGATTAAATCCCCACAGATTTTACAACAGCTGCCTAGGTACACTGGGCCTACAGTAAACACATTCCCCATGGGCATCAGATAATGGAATCTTGTACCCGCAGGAGGTGCATGTTTTAAACCCCAAAGATAAACTAATCAGAAGAGAAAAAAGGCAAAAAAAAAAAGAAATCTAGAAAGGAGAAGAAGAGAGAGACAGAGAGCGAGACACTAATTTGGACGGAAGAACCAACTGGAAATAACCTACAAAAATACCAAAAACATTTTTTTATATACTGGAAAAGAAGGTGGGAGGGGAGGAAGGAAGAGCAAACAATGACAAAAAAACTGACTGATAGCTAACTTACGCAACTCTTAAGGCCAAAAATTACAGGAGCAACAAAATCTCAATGCTTCTCAGGTGAGCAACAAATGAGATCTGATGTAATCTGGTGGAATGAGGCTTTTTTCCTGGTTAATTGGGTAATTTGTTTAAATCAGTTTGCTTGTTTTCTATTGTTATATAAAAAATTGCACTTTATTTATCTGCTATTACTATATGTGTTTCTTCCTACTTTATTACTTTATTTTGATTTTGTTGCTTGTTCTTAAAAGTACTTAATTGCATTTATTCTGCTGCATTTATTACTGCTTGTTAGTAGCCTGATTAAATTGTAACAGTTATTCTAAGCCTTTGGTTGAAGCACTTGGTCTTCAGACCAGTTGTTTTACATTAAGAAGGTTTGTGGTCTGCACTGTTGTGGCAGAACAGGTAGCGTACATCCTTCTATTTTGGGAACTGCTGATTGAAGGCTTAGTGTCTGTTATTCTAAAAGTGTATTAGTGCTGGTTTAAGCACTTGGGCTTTGGGCCAGTTATTTTACATTAAGAAAGTAAGGTCTGCACTCTTGTGGGAGGAGAGGGTAGATTCTGCCCTTCTGACCTGGGGGTTTCTGGTTAAAGGCTTATTGTGCCTGCTTATTTGAACTGTTTCTTTCTGAAATTGTTACGCCTTGTTTGCTGTAGCATAGACTAAATTCAGACCTGCTGAATCTAGCTTTGTTTGTATAACTTGAGCAGTAATCCAGACCATCTTTTTTTGGAGAAGGTTCCCCTGCACCCTAGTGGCAGGAGTGTGCAGTTTGAACTTGTCTGATTGAAGACTGGTGGAATGGGGCTCAGTTTTTAGCTTTTTATTGATTAATTTGTTTAAATTAGTTTGCTCATTTGTTACTGTTATATTAAAAAACAAAATACAGTTTATGCATCGCCGCTTAGCTAGGGTTAAACTGTTCCTGGCGCCATAAAGTCTGCTCTTCAAATTCTCCCTTAGAACTAGCCAGATTTTTAGTTTTAGCACTAAAATTTGTTTCTTTGAGCTCAGCACTTGTTCAGAACTCATTGTAAGCACTAAATAAGCTACAAGTTACTACCGCACTCAACTTTCCTCGCTTGTCTAGAGAAAAACAGTTTTTAGTACTTAATAAATAAGCACCTATCCAGGCATGTCTAAGGGTCAGCTCCCGGTGTTTTATCCTGTCTACCTGATGAATCTGGGCATCTTGGGGCAATGCAGCAATTGCCTCATGTACACAGACAACCCGATCCTCCTACCACCCAACACTACAACCTGTGAGAGATGCACTTATATAGCCAAACTGGAAGCAAAGCTCTCTTCACCCAAGACTGGACTAGACAGTCAAGAGGAGAAGGCAAACACTTGCACCACACCACACTCATCACATAGTCCCTCAAAACCTACACCACCAAAACACACACATAGAAACATGAAACACACACCTATATTCATGGAGGCTCTCAATAAAAATCTGCTCAAGCAACAGAGACCTCCAAAGTAGAAACGCAAGCAATCTCCACCACCCCCAACACAACCCAAATGACACATAGCCCACAAACTCAAGTGTGCCACTCAACTACAGCCCATAAGTTCAACAGTGGGAGTGGTTAACACTGAATAGCCTGCCTGTCCCTGGAGGAGTGGTTACTACCTAGAAGCTGTAGTTTTATTGGCCATTTTGGGTCAATTCTAAACTCCTTGATCTCTCTCTCTTAAAACCCGGCGGCCTCGTGGTTTTGGCATATTTTCAGGCTTGCTAGTTGTTGCTGAAGCACCTACCAAGGGGAGAAAACACTGAGAGAAGAAAAGGAGCCACTTTTGTGATTTTAAGTATTTTCTTCTGATTTTTTGTTAAGTTTTACTGCTTTGCCGCCTACTTTTTGGCATTTTTTGGCTTGCTAAAGTTTATACCTGTAACAGTAACAGTACTTGGAACATATCTAGAGCCTGTTTACTGCATTTCCTGTGTTGCACTTAATTTAAAATCGTTTTTTTCTCTAAAAACTGCATTTTACCTGATTTTGGCCTAGCACTCAAGTGTGGGGTCATTTATTGCACTGTTGTGATTATTTTGCTGCTTGTGTATCTCTGCTACCTTTAAACTACAACAAAAAGAAAAAAAACAAAAAATCTTGCTTTTTTCCCACTTTCTGAAAGTTAAGAAAGTTCAGTTACAGATTTGCTGTTCTGAACTGTTTGGAAGTTTCTAGAAGGCCAGTACTTGCTTGGGCTAAAGGGAAGTCTCTGTGTTCACCAGTGGGAGTGGTTAACACTGAACAGCCTGCCTGTCCCTGGAGGAGTGGTCACTACCTAGAAGCTGTAGTTTTATTGGCCATTTTGGGTCAATTCTAAACTCCTTGATCTCTCTCTCTCTTAAAACCCGGTTGCCTCATGGTTTTGGTGTCCTTTCAGGCTTGCTAGTTGTTGTTGAAGCACCTACCAAGGGGAGAAAATGCTGAGAGAAGAAAAGGAGCCACTTTTGTGGTTTTAAGTATTTTCTTCTGATTTTTTCTTAAGTTTTACTGCTTTGCCGCCTACTTTTTGGCATTTTCTGGCTTGCTAAAGTTTATATCTGTTAACAGTAACAGTACTTGGAACACATCTAGAGCCTGTTTACTGCATTTCCTGTGTTGCACTTAATTTAAAATCGTTTTTTTCTCTAAAAACTGCATTTTACCTGATTTTGGCCTTGCACTCAAGTGTGGGGTCATTTATTGCACTGTTGTGATTATTTTGCTGCTTGTGTATCTCTGCTACCTTTAAACTACAACAAAAAGAAAAAAAAACAAAAACATCTTGCTTTTTTCCCCACTTTCTGAAAGTTAAGAATGTTCAGTTACAGATTTGCTGTTCTGAACTGTTCGGAAGTTTCTAGAAAGCCAGTGCTTGCTTGGGCTAAAGGGAAGTCTCTGTGTTCACCAGTGGGAGTGGTTAACACTGAACAGCCTGCCTGTCCCTGGAGGAGTGGTTACTACCTAGAAGCTGTAGTTTTATTGGCCATTTTGGGTCAATTCTAAACTCCTTGATCTCTCTCTCTCTTAAAACCCGGCTGCCTCGTGGTTTTTGGTGTCTTTTCAGGCTTGCTAGTTGTTGCTGAAGCATCTACCAAGGGGAGAAAATGCTGAGAGAAGAAAAGGAGCCACTTTTGTGATTTTAAGTATTTTCTTCTGATTTTTTGTTAAGTTTTACTGCTTTGCCGCCTACTTTTTGGCATTTTCTGGCTTGCTAAAGTTTATATCTGTAACAGTAACAGTACTTGGAACACATCTAGAGCATGTTTACTGCATTTCCTGTGTTGCACTTAATTTAAAATCGTTTTTTCTCTAAAAACTGCATTTTACCTGATTTTGGCCTAGCACTCAAGTGTGGGGTCATTTATTGCACTGTTGTGATTATTTTGCTGCTTATGTATCTCTGCTACCTTTAAACTACAACAAAAGAAAAAAAAAAAAAATCTTGCTTTTTTCCCACTTTCTGAAAGTTAAGAAAGTTCAGTTACAGATTTGCTGTTCTGAACTGTTTGGAAGTTTCTAGAAGGCCAGTGCTTGCTTGGGCTAAAGGGAAGTCTCTGTGTTCACCAGTGGGAGTGGTTAACACTGAACAGCCTGCCTGTCCCTGGAGGAGTGGTTACTACCTAGAAGCTGTAGTTTTATTGGCCATTTTGGGTCAATTCTAAACTCCTTGATCTCTCTCTCTTAAAACCCTACAACTCTCTTTTTGCGTGGTTTTGCACACTGAGCAGCGTCGGGCAGCGCCGCCTAAACAGGTTTAAACTATTCCAGGCTCCACAAAGTCTTCTCTTCACTTTTTCCCTTAGAACTGTTCAAACTCTCAAAGTAATCACTCTATTCTCTTTCTAAAGCCCTGCACTTCCTCAGCTCTTATAAGGAAACACTAACTAACTAGAGCACTACACCCTCCTTGACTTCTCATAAGTATTAGGCTCCCGATTGGTCCTTCCTGATCAAGTGAAAAATCAGTTCCCTTCCCTAAACTGATCAGTAAAAAAACAGTTCCCTATACTAATCTGGTATGTCCAAGGGTCAGTTTCAAGGTTACTCTCCAGTCCAGCTGGTGAATCTGGGAATTTTGAGGCAATGTTACAATTGCCTTATGTACACAGACAACCCTCTCCTCCTTCCAACAAACTCTAATACATGTGAGAGATGCAGTTACACAGCCAAACTGGAGGCAGAGCTCTCTCAACCCAAGACTGGCACAGTCAGTCAGGAGGAAAAAGGTAACCACCCACACCACAAATCCAGTCTCACACAGACCTATTGCATCTGCATACCCAACACATAAACACACAAAAACATACTCGGAGGCTCTAAATAAAAATCTGCCTAAACAACAAAGACCTCCTAAGCAGATATCCAAGCAACAGCCACCCCTCATGAATACCCACGAATCACATATCTCACAAAATCAGTGTGCCTCACAGTCACAGCCCTTAAGGCCAAACAACACACCAAATACACTTGTTATAGGGGACTCTATTGTCCGGCACACTGACGTCCCGCTCACCAGACTGAACAAGGAGAAGGTCACTGTAAGCTGCCTGTCGGGTGCCAGGATCCGCCACATAACGCAAGCACTCAGGTCACTCCAAAGCAAGTACAAGTATGACTCCGTCATTGTCCATGCTGGTGTGAATGACCTGAGACGTACCTCACTGGACTACATGAAAAGAGACATAGAGGAGCTCTCTGACCATGTAGCCCAGGCTGGTATGACCCTGACCTTGAGTAGCATCTTGCCCTCACCAAAAATGATGCCACAGTATAATTGGCTAAAGTATTGGTGTCATGCTCGACAAGCCATGTTGCTTCAGTAGGGACGGCTTGCACCTGTCACCCTTAGACTTTCGTATACTGGCCAAGGCTCTTGCCACCCCATAGTGCCTTTTTTAGGCAAGGCTCAAAGGACAAACCCACCTCCATAGACAACCCAAGGATAAAAAAACTAAAGGTAATGCTACTCAATGCCAGAAGTCTAAACCTCAAGATGCACGCACTCGAGGCTCTCCTCAGTATGGAGAAAATCGATGTCTGTGCAGTAACAGAAACCTGGTTCAAGGCTCCTGAGAGCACCCCAGCACTACCAGGTTATAACTCATACCATGCGTTTCGGCCCCAAAACACGGACCGAAGCACAAAAGGAGGGGGAGTATCTATATTCATCAAAGATACCTACACCTCCAGGTTAGTGGCACTGCACGAAGCATCGGAAACCATCCATGTTAAACTAACAGCAGGAAAAACTGTCTTTCAGTTTGTAGCCTGCTACAGAACACCCTGCCTATTACAGGAACCCCTCTTGGTATTCCTGAGAACATGGGAGAATATGAAGGTTTCTCCAAACACTATGTTATTGGGTGACTTCAACTACCCAAACATT
This sequence comes from Protopterus annectens, assembly GCF_019279795.1. NCBI lineage: Eukaryota > Metazoa > Chordata > Ceratodontiformes > Protopteridae > Protopterus > Protopterus annectens. The sequence goes on from NC_056729.1 coordinate 1,391,842,963, forward strand.
GACTGGGAAAACTACTCAAGCCCAAACACCCTCGCCCAACGGTTCCTTGAATTTATAAACTCTAATGCAATGGAATAACTGGTCACCACTTCCACAAGAGGGAACAACATATTGGACCTGGTCATCACCAACATGGGGACTCTATGTTCCACACCAGAGGTAAACCCCTCATTGGTAAGATCAGACCATAAACAAATTTCCCTGGACATCCATATCCCGTCCCCACACCCAGCCAAGGAAATCACTGTAAAGAATTTCTCAAAAGCCAACTTTGCACTTCTCAAGACTGAGGTGGAATCCTTCAAAGCCCCTGGGCCAGAGGAGAATACAGCCCAATCTGCAGAATCCTTTACAAATGCATTCTATGAGCACCTGCAGGAATGCATGGATCATGCTATCCCAAATAAAACCAAGACTCACTCCTCCAAAAACAGGAGACCAGTCTGGTGGACCCCAACCATAAATAAGCTATACAATAGAAGGAGGAAGCTACTACATGACAGAGCAAAATCCCAAAAAGGGAAGGCATCTCTGATCAGTATTAGCAAGAAACTTCGATCCCTCATAAAATCATCAAAGGCCAGTTTCTAAAGAAAAATTGCCCTAGACACTAAAGATAATCACAAGGCCTTCTTTAGTTATATCAGGAACATGGGCGAAAACTCCCAGATATACTCTGAATTGTTGCATAATGGTACAAAATATACCGAACCTACAGACATAGCCAACATCCTGGCAGACAGATTCAGCGCAAACTTTCCCCCCCCAAAGGAGCAAATGCCTATCCCAACTGAATGTAACCTCCCTGACATCACAGATGCACAGATGAAAGCTGCCCTCTCCAAAGCAAAAAACACAGTATCTATGGGACAGGACGGTGTCCTAGGCTGTGTCTTACATGAGCTCCAAGAAGAACTGAACCCTCACATTAAGTCACTGTTCAAACTTAGCCTTACTACAGGATATGTACCCAAAGAATGGCGTACAGCTACAGTGGTCCCACTCCACAAAGGTGGTGCCACAACAGACCCCGGAAACTATCGCCCCATAAGCCTGACTAGTCTGGTCTGTAAAGCTATGGAGCGTATTATCATGGAATTCATAAACAAAGAAATTGGGAGCCTCCAGACACTGGACCCTACCCAATTTGGCTTTGTTAAGGGCAGATCTTGCCTCTTAAACCTAGTTGATTTCTTTGAAACAGTTACCAAAGCCATAGATGAGGGCAAGGTAGTCCACACAGCCTACCTGGACCTCGCAAAAGCCTTCAACAAAATACCCCACTCGGGCATCATAAATAAGCTTACCAGCTTAAATATCAACCCCTATATCACAAGATGGGTTGCAAACTGGCTCAGAGATAGAACCCACATGGTCAGAATTGCAGGTGCCATGTCCGAATCCAAACCAGTTACAAGTGGCGTCCCACAGGGCTCAGTTCTGGGACCTCTCTTGTTCGGTATATACTTCTCTGAGGTTCAGGCTAACACGGAGGGATTATGGCTGACAAAGTTCGCAGATAACTGCAAACTGGGGGCCATAATCGAATCTCCAGCTGAAACAAGCATCCTCCAAAAGGGTCTCACAGAGACGGATGCTTGGTGCCAGAGCCACGGCCTCAAGCTAAATGCTAAAAAGTGCATAGTCATCCCCATTGGGAAAAACAAGGTGCCCACAAATTACCACATAGGTGGTAATCCATTAAGTACGGAAGAAGTAATTTGAGATTTGGGGACCAACGTAGATTGTAATCTCTCCTTTGATAATCACGTTGCCAAAGTGGTTAGAAAGACCTTCTATATAGCCCACCTTATCATGAAAGGGTTCGCATCTAGATCAAGAGAGGTCATTGTGCCCCTCTACTCATCACTCATCAGGCCCATAATTGAATACAATGCCCCTTTTGGGATGTACCTTACCCGACACCTGCAGCAACTGGAGAGACCCCAAAAGTACCTCACCAAGAGGATCATGGGCTACAAACAGATGTCCTATGCAGCTCGACTAAAGAAACTCCAGCTCTACTCAGTTGCTTACCGCCTACTCAGAGGCGATCTATGCCTGATGTACAAAGCCATGTCAAACCCAGAATTAATGGACATGCTCCACCTCAAAAATCCAAGTCCCTTAGAGCTACACGCTCCAGGGACCTAAACCTCAGCACAAAATAAATAGGACATGCTGGAGGGACAGATTCATTTCCCAGAGGCTCCCCTCACTCTGGAATAGAATCCCAATTCATGTTAGACATAGCCCCTCGCTGACCCTCTTCAAGCGAAATCTGGACGCGTGGATGGGAAATCGCAAATTCACCCCTGGGATCTCTTCTGTGTCCCTGCTAGACAGAGGCACAGTAAACTAATCTTAAAAGGGTACCTTCTGTGACCTACTTTACAGAGGCACAGTAGGCTAATCTAATAGGGAGGCGGAAGCCAAGTACACTCTGGCTAGGCTTATAAATGCCCTAGGGCAGATAGCCTAGTATCTACCTATGAACCTATAAGGCATAACAGCGTACCCAACACTCTAGTCATAGGTGACGCTGACAGTCAGGCACACTGATGTTCCACTCACCAGGCTAAACAAGGAGGAAGTTACTGTCAGCTGCCTGTTGGTTGCCAGGATCCGCCACATAATGCATGCACTCAGGTCACTCCACAACAAGTACAAATATGACTCTGTCATTGTCCATGTTGGTGTGAAAGACCCGAGACATACCTCTCTGGACTAAATGAAAAGAGACATGGAGGAGCTCTCCGATCTTGTAGCCCAGGCAAGTATGACCCTAGCCCTGAGCAGCATTCTGCCATCACCCAGAATGATACCACAGTACAAGGACAAAATGATTGACTTCAACAATTGGCTAAGCTTCTGGTGTCATTCTAAGGGGATCCAGTATCTGTCTGCCTGGTATGACATGATCGGCAAACCACAATCCTTTGCCAGAGATGGCCTGCACCTATCACCCTTGGGATTCCGGATACTGGCTAAGGCTCTTGCCACCCCATAGTGCCTTTTTTAGGCAAGGTTCAAATGACAAATTAACCAACTTAACAGGTACAAGCAAGCAAAATCTGAGGGTAATGCTACTCAATGCTAGAAGTCTAAACCTCAAAACCCATTCACTCGAGGCACTCCTTAAAATGGAGAACATCGACATCTGTGCAGTGACAGATTCAAGGCCCCAGAGAGCACCCCTGCATTACCAGGCTATAATTCATACCACACATTTCGGCCACCTAACCTGGACCGAAACACTAAAGATGAAAGCGTGTCCATATTCATTAAGGATATCTATACCTCCAGGCTAGTTGCTCAGCATAATGCATCCGAGATTATCCAACTGCAACTAACTCTGGGCAAGACCGCGATCCAAATTGTAACTTGCTACAGATCCCCCACCACACCCCAGGATTCCCACTCCTCATTTCTTGATACACTGGAAAATATCTGGGTACAACCCAACACCCTAATAATGGGCGATTTCAGCTACCTCACCATTAACTGGGAAAGTACTCATGTACCAACTCTTTTGTTCAATGTTTTCTGGAATTCATAAATTCCAATGCCTTGGATCAACTTATCCACACCCCCACCAGGGGCACCAATATTCTAGACCTGGTCATTACCAACATGGGTGACCGGTGTTCCACACCAGAGGTCAAGGCCTTGTTGGTCAGATCCGACCACAAGCTAATCACCCTAGACATCCAAATCCCGCCCCCACTCCCCATTAGGGAAACCACCGTAAAAAATTTCTCCAAAGCCAACTTCACGCTTCTTAAGACAGAAGTGGCGAACTTCATGACACACATGCAGACGGACAACAGAGGTACAACTGCTAAATCCTACACAAATACACTTTATAAGCATATACATGAGTGCATGGATCATGCTACCCCTAACAGAGCCAAGATGCTATCCTCCAAAAAAAGGAAGCCAATCTGGTGGTCCCCTGCCATAAACAAACTCTACAACAGAAGAAAGAAACTTGCAAAAGAGAGTAAAATGCCATGATTGGAGGAACTCCCTGGTCAGCTTCAGTAAGAAGCTGAGATCCCTCATAAAATCCTCCAAAGCTAGTTATGAAAACAAAATCATCACTGATTCTAAAGACAACCACAAAGCATTCGATAGCTATGTCAAGAATCTCAATGGCAACACTCAGATCTGCTCTCAGTTACAGCACAATGGCACTAAATATACAGAACCAACTGATATTGCCAACATCCTGGCAGATAGGTTCAGTGATAACGTTACCCCCCCTCTCACCACATAAAGGGCCCATCTCTATACCGGAAGAATGTAAAGTTACTGTAATCATAGCTGCACAGGTAAAACCAACACTCTCCAAAGCCAAGAACACAGCATCCATGGGACCTGACAACATCTGAGGCTGTGTTCTACACGAACTGCAGAATGAACTGGCACCCCACCTAAGCACCATGTTCAAGCATAGCCTCACCTCAGGCTTTGTGCCCACTGAATGGTGCACAGTGACAGTTATCGCACTCCACAAAGGGGGAGCCACCACAGACCCCGGGAACTACCACCCCATTAGCCTAGCGAGCCTGGTCTGCAAGGCCATGGAACGTATCCTCATGGATCTTATACACAAAGACATTGGTAATCTCCAAACTCTGGACCCCACCCACTTCGGGTTTGTAAAAAGCAGATCATGTCTCCTAAACCTGATAGACTTCTTTGAAGCAGTCACCAAAGCCATAGGCGAGGGTAAGGTGGCTAACACAGCCTATCTAGATCTCGCCAAGGCTTCTGACACCATCCCCCACTCTGGAATTATAGATAAACTCACTAAACTAGGTATAAATCCCTATGTCACAAGATGGGTTGCCAACTGGCTCACTGACAGAACCCACACTATGAAAGTAGCAGACTCCAAATCCAACTTCAGACCAGTGACAAATGGAGTACCACAGGGTTCAGTCCTGGGTCCTCTCTTGTTTCGTATCTACTTTTCTGAAGTACAGGCTAACACAGAAGGTCTTTGGCTAACAAAGTTTGCAGATAACTGCAAACAAGGAGCCATAATCAAAACTCCTAACGATGTGGACATCCTACAAAAGGGCCTCACGGAGACAGATGCCTGATGTCAAAGCCATGGCCTCAAGCTCAATGCCAAAAAGTGCATTGTCATCCCCTTTGGTAAAAACTCTGTACCCATGAGCTATCACATAGGTGGTAGTCTACTTAACATCGAATGTGTGATACGAGACCTTGGGACACAGGTGGACAGTAGTCTCTCCTTTGATAATCACATTGCCACAGTAGTCAGGAAATCCTTCTACGTGGCACACCTCATCACAAAAGGTTTCTCATCCAGGAAAAAAGAGGTCATTGTTCCCCTCTACTCATCACTCATTAGACCCATTATAGAGTACAATGCCCCTTTTGGTATGTACCTCACAAGACATCTACAACAACTGGAAAGGCCGCAGAAACACCTCACAAAAAGGATTACCGGCCTCAAACAGATGCCCTACGCAGACTGTCTAAAAAAACTCCAGCTTTACTCCCTCACATATCCCCTACTCAGAGGCGATCTCTGCCTAACATACAAAGCTATGTCAAACCCAGATTTGTTGAACATGCTCCACTTAAAGAAATCCTAATCCCTCTGAGCTACACGCTCTAGGGACCTAGACCTTGTCACTACAATGAACAGAACATGCTAGAGGGATAGATTCCTGTCCCAGAGACTTCCCATACTCTGGAACAAACTACCTATTTATATCAAACAAAGCTCCTCATTAGCACTCTTCAAGAAAAATCTTGATGATTGGATTGGAAATAGGGAATTCACCCCGGGGATTACCTCTGTGGCTCTGCTCGACAGGGGCACAGGAAAATAATTTTCTTGGGTGGCAAAAGCCAGGGTACCTTTTTGGCTATGCTTATATAGGCCCACGGGCCAATAGCCTAGTACCTACCTATGAACCTATGAACCTATGAATGAAGAGGAGGAGCTTGAGCTTTGAATCTTAAGCTTGGAAAGCAGCAGAGTCAGATCCGAGGTCGGATCCTAAATCCACAGGTTGAGGAATGATTGAAAATGACAACGTCAGATCCAATATTCTTGTTTAAAATTCTACTTAGGAATACTCTCCGTCTATCCCTCATAAACAAATCCGCACTGCTGGACTTCAGTTATGTAATAATTATTTAACCAAATAAGATGGCTGATCCCTGCCATAACCCAGACTGCAGTGTCTACGGGTGATGGGTGTAAACTGCAATATCTGAAGGAAACCCACAAAAATAAAGGGAGAACATGCTAAATTAGGGATGTTCTGCAAAATCAGGGACATCTGAGAATTGTAATTCTCTGTGGTAGCAGTCCTCTGCAGCAGCAGCATACACATCTGTGACTGACAAAGACAGAAAATGAGAGGATTGAAAGAGAGTGGAGAGGTGCCCAGTAAAACAGGAGTACAACAAAGATAGCCTAAATTAACCCTGTATCCTTCCTCTTAAACCGATTTAAGGTTTTATTTTTATTCTTCCATGAGCTCAGGAAATACCTGCCTATAAAATCTAAAAGCAAATGCCTCCTCCAAATAACTTCTCCAGTAACACAAACATGAACTGTGCTCCCTCTTGGCTTGAGAACCAAACTATTACAGCAGTCCTTTATATCTGCTTTCTCATCTTATCTCTTCCACTTTACTTCACTTACTTTACATAATCTTCTCTATCATAAGCAGTACCACACTGGTGCACAGAGGGGCAGCACACCTCTCTCTGAATGGAGAGATGAAAAGTCAGCAAACAAAGGAGAAGAGTAGCGCTAAAACTGAATTCATCCTCAGGTCTTGGTGAGTACCTTCACAAAGTACCTTCTCACCAAGGTTACACCGATATATAGACTGTATTTATATAGCATATATCATAGACAGAAGTAGGTTAAAAGTTTAAGAGATAGCTGGGTGCACAAGACCCAGGATACAAAAGTGCCCAATCCTGGTAGGCGAACTGGTGCCAGGACTGGAAAAAAATGACAGTGTAGAATCCTCAAAATACAGAAACATTTCTACAATGGGGCCAGGGCAGGCCCAGGGGGAGGATGCCCCCCCCCGTTGCAGAATGAAGTAGCAGTCCACAAAACAATCACAAAAACCGATAGGCCAAAGAAGAGCCATAAAGATGATAAAGTGGACTATTGAGGATAAGAAAGAAATCATGTATTGTTACTATTTTGCAAAAAGCCCAGAATTTCCAGACAAAAGATATACAAAATGATTAAAAGAGAAATTAGAGGAAAGAAAAATACTTCCGTAAAAACTGGCGCTTCAAATGAAAATTTGCATTCATTAATATAACAGATTTGTGAAAAACAGTAAATAGATCAAGAAACGTTGATCTGTTTGGAAAAAGAAGCATCTGAGGAAGTGCGTAAATATAAACAACAAAACCTAGAGATATTTGAACATTGTAATAAAGAAATATGGACATGGCAAAGAAAGAGATTTGATATGGTGCAATATTTATGCAAAAGAGAAAGCCAAATTAATCAATATAAAGAAGGCAGCTCCAAAGATATTTGAAGAGAAATAGAAGCAAAGTCATCCATCTATGGAACATTTTACAATAAAAAAATAATATCACAAAGATGGAACTTAGAAAAGAGGATTTGTAAAGTAGAAGTTAAAAAAACAGAAGTTGAAGTTATGGAGTGCCTGCAAAGTGAAGGATTTGGTGTAAAAGGTCTAATACAGGTTACAGCACAGCATGATGGAGTGAGTCTCCAAAGTAAGGAGAAACAGGAAGATCAGGAAACATCTGAAGAGGAAATATGGACATGGGAAAGAAAAGAGATTTAATATGGTGTAATGCTTATGCAAAAGAGAAAGCAAAACTAACCAATACAAAAAGAGCAGCACCAAAGATATTTGAAGAGAAATACAGGCAAAGGAATCCAGACATGGAAAACTTTACAATACAAAAAATAAGAAGACAAAGAGGAAAAGTAGAAAAGGAGATTAGTAATGGAGATGTTAAAGAAATAGAAACTGAGGTTATTTAGTACCTGCAAAGTGAAGGATTCAGTGTAGAAAATCGAATGCAGAAAGCACCACAAGAGGATAGAGCAATGGATATCCAAGTTAAGGGGAACCAGTGGAACAGGAAACAATTGGTCAGGTGCTATATCAAGATATTTTGGAGCCTTCCATAGGAAATCAGTATAAACATTTGCTTAAAGCTAGACAGCAAGGAAAGGAACAGAAAACGGTGGAAACTCTGATGCAGTCAATGTTGAGGAGTGATAGGCCAGTGAATTCGCATATGACAGAGCAACAGGTGACACAGGATGAAATTGAAGAGAAGGTGCCACAGGAAGCTGCTATAGAACTTTCTATAAAATGCCCACAGGAAATGAAAAACAAAGGATAAGCCCTCAATTTGGAAGAAAATGAGCCAAGAGAAGAGTTGCTTCATTTAATAAACATGGTTAGCTATATTAAGATCAATAAGAGAAATAGACTGCAGAAGGTCAATAAAACCCAAAAAGTCAGAAGTCTGATAAAACAAATGAATGTAGTAATTAGAACTGTCCATTGAGATCCATGTGATATAACAGAAGTAAACAGGATATATTACTGTGCTGCTAGATTAATAACTGATAAAGTTCTACCACAAGAACACTGGGTAGTGAAGGAAAGGAAGAGGAGAAGTCGAATACCATCATGGAAGTATCGAATAGTGAAAACTATAAAGCAATTAAGACAAGAAGTTTCACTCTTAGAAGACTATATTACAGGGAAAATATAGATGTGACTAAAGCAATGCACAGTATTAGAACAGACCAGGATCTATCATGCACTATCGCAAATAACAAACTAAACATTTCAGCATAAGCGGAAAAACATAGAAGATACACAGATAAATATAAAAGAAAAGTACAAAATAAGCAATTTATTGATGACCCAAAAGAGTTTTAAATAAAGAAGTTTAAAGGTGCAGGATATGAAATGGGATGAAGTAAGAACCAGACAGATTGAGACAAAGTTAAAAACAGACTCTAACTGGAAAACCCCAGGCTCAGATGCAGTACCTAACTTTTGGTTAAAAGTATTAACATCTTTGCACAAGGATTTAGCCATAAGTAAGAACCATTTATATGCGCACCCAGAACAGACACCAACCTGGCTAACAGGCAAAACAATGTTCCTTCTTAAGATTGAACCTGCAAGCTACCCTAAAAATTATAGACCAATAACTTGCCTTCTGATGATGTATAAACTATACACAGGAATTGATGCCGACAGAGTTTATAGTCATTTAGAAGAAAACTCAATTATGACAGTAGAACAAAAGGGCAATAAAAGAAAGTCTTATGGAACAAAGGATCATTTGTTGATAAAGTCATACTGGATAACTGTAAAAAGGGGAATAATTTAAGTATGGCATGGATTGACTATCATTTGATAGTATCCCACATTCATGTATAAAAGAGTGCTTAAAAATGTATAAGATACACCCTACACTGATCAACTACATTACAGTGACCATGAAACAGTGGCAGACCACTTTGCAATTAATACATGACAAAGGACAGATTATTATCCCAGGGATAAAAATTCAAAGGGGATATTCCAGGGTGACTCTCTGTCACCATTGCTATTCTGCCTTGCCCTTAACCCATTAAGATGTTTACTTAACAACTTAGACTATGGCTACAATTTGGCTCCTAAAAAACAACAAAGTGTAAAGACTTGCACAGCGCAGGTTGTCAAAACTTTCAGATGATATAAAAATGTCATTTGGTCTTGATAAGTGTGTAAAAGCAACCTTTAAAGCAGGAGAACTGCAGCACCAGTAAAACATCAGTTTGGGACAAGAACGTGCTATAAAAGAACTTGAGCAAGAGGAAGTATTTAAATATTTGGGAACTGATGAAGGATCAACAATAAAACATGAACAAATGTGAATAAAACTTAGTAAGGGATACTTTAGAAGACTTAAATTAATTCTGAAAACAGCACTGACATCTAGGAACAAAATCCAAGCTAAAAACCAATTTGCTCTTCCTGCCCTAACTTACAGTTTTGGAGTGATTGACTGGCCCCAAAACATCTTGGATAGATTAGATAGGAAAACAAGAAGGATGCTTCATGTTCAAATGATTTATAAAAATCAGTATATAACAAGATTATATATTCCCCATTCCAGAGGAGGGATGGGCCTCCTTGAAACTGATTACATGCCTAGATCTGCAATCGTGGGACTCCAGACATATCTGCTGACCTCAAAAGACCCAAATGTAGTGAAAGTTTTGAAACACGAGAAGAATAAATCTAAGATGACTTCTCTGTTTAATTTATCAGAAGCATATTTGCATCAAGCAGGAATGGAAATCAAACCAGAAGTAGATAAAAATCAGACAGCAACTGAATGTGCCAAAAAACAAAAGAAAGAATATAATGTGAAGGATCAGATGAGAAGGAAAGAAATGTAGAAAAAGCATAAATACAGTTGCAAGTATAGAAAACTTCTGGAAGAACCTCATGTTGATCAGGAATGAACACAGGAATGGTTAAGGGGAGGTGAATTCAAACCAAGAGATGAAAGGTTAATACTGGCAGCCCAAGACAGTGGGCTACGTACACATTGGTTTACAAAGTCCATTGAAAATGTGGGAGAAACAGAAAAATGTAGGTTTTGTAAAACCGAATTGGAAACAGTCATACACCTCATTGCTGGTTGTGACATACTAATGGCAGAAGGACTGTATACAGAAAGGCATAATAATGTGGCAAGACTGTTGCACTGAGACTTGTAAGTGGCTGAAAAACACTGGAAACATGAGCCACAAAGCATCATAGAAAATGATGAAGTTTATATCACATGAGATCACCCATTACCAACAGTTCAAAAGATAGATGCTAGAAAACTAGATATAGTGGTCCAAGAAAAGAAGACAAAAGTACCACTGATTATTGAAACTGCTATACCCAGTGACTACAGTGTCTTGTGTACAGTGACACACAAAGTCATAAAATATCAGGATCTGCAGGCAGAAATGAGAGAAATGTGGAAGAAAGATACCCAGACAGTTCCAATAGTAGTTGGAGCAACGGGTCTTATAAAAAAGAATCTGCAATCGTATTTAGATATGTTACCAATCCATGTAAACCCATACGAATTGCAGAAGGAGTCATTACTGGACACATTGTGAGTGCTGCAAAGAGCACTTTTGGCTGACATCAAAGACTGAAACAATACTAATTTAATGAGCTTTAATCTTACTTTGGCTTAGGAATGGGGTCCATTCCTATCATAGTATTAGAAACCCAAAAGATTTGGAGAAATTAAAAAAGTGCACACAGGGGCAATGTCCCAGCTGTGAAAATCTGTACTCCGGGTAAAAACACACTTTCTTTTTTTTTTTATGAGAGTAATAGGACATGCAGCTGTGAAAATCTGTACTTTGGGTAAAAACACACTTTCTTTTTTTTATGAGAGTAATAGGACATGGGTATCCAACCAGTGTCCTTTTTCTATAAAGTCTAAGGAATTTCCCTTTGCAACCAATTACTGTGCTTACTGAATTCATAATCTCTAGTCTATAACCTTTACCCTGATAGGGGGGTCCCTTATTTTTTGTACATAGCCAAAATAATAGTGGGACAACATCTGCAATAGTTTTTAAAGCTATCAGGCTGTAAAAAACAAAATGAAACTGAGATTATCAAGAGGCCTTATCCAGAAAATTTTATAAGAACATCTTGAAATAGTAGAGAGATTTTAATTTAAAGTTAGAGTAGCAGACCAGAATGGCACTCTGTAAAATGACAGTGAATTGTTAACAAAACCGTCGCCGGAAAACAAGTAGCTGTCAGTTGTTTTCAGACTAAAATAAACTTCATGCTGGACTGATCTCAGACCTAAAAGAAGTGTTTTCTGTATAAAAATAATTTTCTCACCTCCCTTTGAACCAGCTAATTTACCTCTTGTATATGATGATGCATAAAAATTGACATTAAAACAATTTTTTTTTTAATTCAAGATACAGCAGGTCCTTTGCCTTCTTTGACGGTAGCAGCCCAGTCCGTTATCATTCCCTGAAAGTTTCATGAATTAATGTTGAATCATTTGGTAGACAGTAAGCCTTTAAATCAAAGAGCAAAAATAGCCAAAAACAAATAGTATTCTGGAGAATGGCCATCTGAAAATGCTTAGTTGTTAAGGCATTAAATGTGCAATCAGTACTTCTCTTTCACTGTGATGGCATCTTTGCCTACAATTTTAGTCTTGAGTTTTCCACAGTTCAGCTTGAGTTGTTCAGATATCAAGGAGTATTTTTCTGTTTTTGTAAATAAGTTCTGGAGTTCTGGAGCATCACCACTTATTTGACTGTTTGGACAACTTTAGCACTTATTCAGTGCATTTTCTATGACAAATACTACCGACTCACAGTGTTGCAGACTGTTTTGCATAATCTAAAATACAATTGTTAACTTCTGTTGCTTCTTTCCTGTGTCTGCAGTGTTTTCTACAGTTTATGCAACTTTCTTGGTGCCTATCTCACTGTTAAAGTTTGCAGGTATTTACGTATTATCGCAACCAGATTTTTCATGGCAATAGCGGCTGCTGTCCGATCCTGTAATATCTTCGTAAACGTGAAAAAGTTGGTTTTGTTTTTTTTCTTTACCACTATATCTTCTTTTCTGGACTGTTATCAATTAAATGTCACAAAAAAGACTATCGCTGCTTAGGTATGCTTCTTTATATCTTGGCTTACTGCCACTGCATTGCAATGAAACATGAGCATGCCGTATAGTACACTGAGAAGCTTAATAGTCATGTTGCACAAGTTAATTTTGAAAAAAGGATGGCACTACAAAGGCTTCTGGCTTCCCTTGAAAGTCACTGACCATAACCCTGACAATGTCATATACAAAAAGTGAAGTAGGTATTCTGAAAATATTTTCCTCAGTACACGGAGCTGTGTGTGTAAAACAATGACATCAGCACAGACAGTATACATTCACATTTATTTGTGCAGAACTAGGATGCTACAAGGGTTTGAGAACTACGATTTCATTAAACCACACATGCAAGCTAAATGAAAACACTGACATGGAAATCATCCCAGTTATACCCTCAGATCTTCTGTCTTTCATCTGACAACAGCAGTTAAGGAAGAATACAGCCCAAATTATTACCGTTACTTGACAGCATTCGCTGCCATGAAAAAAGGAACGTTCAGCAGGCAGACTTGCAAAAAGCAACATGCTTGCGGTAAAGTGCATACAGAAACAGTAGTTTTTTTTTTTTTACATTTCTTGGATCACACTCCCGAAACCAGCCTGCAATGTGAAAGAAAACACAGTAGATAACTTCTGCTAAACATTAACAAGCATATGTCATGATCGGGAAGCGGATGTTATTGCTGTGAAAAATCTGGTTGCGATAATACGCAAGTACCAAGTCACATTACATTTTGACATCATTACAGCCCTTTATATTGGTGGAGATCTACTGCATCTGAATGAGTCCACATTTGTTGTAATTTCAGTCAGACAAAACAAACCATTTTGAGAAGCTGCACACAGATGAAAAAAGTATTCTTGCATTGGTATAAGAGCACCTGCACCTTCCATCTGGAAAAGTTTGTCTGCCACACCAGTCCTATCTATCTATATATATCTATATCTATATCTATATATATATATATATATATATATATATATATATATATACACACACACACACACACACACACACACACACACACACATATATACATATAGATTCATAGGTGGTTACTAGGCTATTGACCCGAAGGTATTTATAAGCCTAGCCATGTGTGTACCCAATATAATACTAGAGAAACCCAATAAAAAAGGATCTTGCCAAAACTTGAGGTCTTAGTTAGCAATGACTGCCCATATCTAGAAAGGCCATAGGTAAAATCCCCAGCAAGAATTTGTTTTTTCATCCAGTTATCCAGGCTATGCTTAAACATGGTCATAGAGGGGGCTTTGTTTGATGTGAATTTCTAGCCTATTCCAGAGGAGTGGCAACCTCTGAGGGACAAATCTGTCTCTCCAGCAGGTCCTATTTATGTTGCAGGCCAGGTTAAGGTCACTGGAGCAGGTGACCCTTCTCCCATTTGACTTGCAGATGTGCAGCATTTCCATTAGGTTTGGAACTGACATTGCTCTGAAGGCTAGGCAAAGCCTCCTCTAAGTAGTCTGTGTGCTGCTGAGTACAGTGACAGTGACTTCAGTCTGTCAATGTGTGACATGTGCTGGAGACCCTGAATTTTCTTGGTTAGAAATCTCTGAAGTCTCTCAAGTTGCTGCAGGTGCCTGGTAAAGTACATACCAAAGAGAGCATTGTACTCAATTACTGACCTGATGTGGATTGAGTACAAGGGTGTTATGACTTCTTTCACTTCAATGCCTTTGCTAATGAGGTGTGAGATGTAGAATGCCTTCCTTATCACAGTAGACACATGGTGGTCAAAGTTTAGGCTACAGTCAACAGTCAACTTGCATTACCAAGTCTCGCACTACTGAGTTGTTACTTAGGGTATTACTATTTATACGATAGTCTGCAGGGATATCATTTTTACCAAAGGGGATAATGCATTTTTTAGCATTGAGTTTGAGTCCATGGCTTTGTCACCAATCACTGGTTTGTGTAAGTCCCTCTTGAAGTATACTGACATTATTTGGGATTCAGTTATTGCACCTAATTAGCAGTCATCAGCAAATTTAGTCACTCCTATATCAAACAAAGCTCCTCATTAGCACTCTTCAAGAAAATTCTTGATGATTGGATGGGAAATAGGAAATTCACCCTGGGGATTACCTCTGTGGCTCTGCTCGACAGGGGCACAGGCAAATAATTTTCTTGGGTGGCGAAAGCCAGGGTACTTTTTTGGCTAGGCTTGTATAGGCCCTAGGGCCAATAGCCTAGTACCTGCCTATGAACCTGCCTATGAACTACAGCCCTCTGTAAGTAAGTTCTGAGAAGTACATTCCAAACAATAAGGGGCTTGGCATTGACCCCTGTGAACGTCACTGGTGACAGGTCTACTGGTTGAGGTAAATTCCCCAACTTTGACTAAGTGTGATCTGTCGGTGAGCCAGTTAGCAACCCACCTGATGACATAAGGGTTGATATTCAACTGGGAGAGTTTATAAATGATGCCCAAATGTGGGATTGTGCCAAAGGCCTTGGCTAAGTCAAGGTAGGCTGTATGCACAGATTTGCCTTTGTCTATGGCTCTGGTGACATTTTTGAAGAAGTCTACCAGGTGTAACAGGCATGACCTGCCTTAGACAAAACCAAACTGTATTGGAATAAGGGTTTGGAGATCACCTATATCTTTATTTATAAGGTACATGATGATTTGTTCCATGGCCTTACAGCTAAGGCTGGTGAAGCTTATGGGTTTGTAGTTCCCAGGGTCTGTTGCTGTACCCTCTTTATGAAGGGGGGGGGGTGACTGTTGCTGTTTTCCATTCAGCAGGGACAAAACCAGTACTCAGGCTGTGGTTGAACACAGTACCTAATGGAGTTGCTAACTCATGTTTTAGTCCATTTAAAGGGCAACCTGGGATGCCATCCAGTCCCATAGAGGCCGTGATTTTGGCCTTGGAGAGAGCTTTAATGACTTGCTCTTTGGAGATGCAAGGTGGGGGAGATGTAGAGAGAATGCACTGTGGAATGTTTGGAGGGCACAGAGGGATAAGTGAATAAAATAAAGATTGAGGCACAGCCCAAGTGAAAAAAGAAATGTGTGCTTCCTGATCGTGACATGAATCCAGTGTACAACTGTGAAATGGGATTTCCTGCATCTGCTTAACTCAGTCTCTTTATGCAATGCAGCTCTAAATTTTGTATGATAGTTTACATGTGGTACTTGAGCCTGGATTAACAGCCCAATTTATTTCTCCTTTGGAACACCTGTATTTTACATTCCCAAGCTTCAAATTGCATTTTGCTGGACTAGGTGGTAGAAATTAAAAGATATAAATGTGTAAAGTTTGTTAAACAGCTGCGTAAAAATATAAATTGGAGACTAAGGGTCAATTTCTAAAGAACACCGGTAATCTGAATATAAACTGTTTTATACTGGAGAGAAAGTCGATCAGTTTAACAGCTAATAGTCAAAGGGCATAGCCTTCAAGAACTCCTACTGGTAGTGTAGTTTTGTAGAGGCTGTCTTGTGAATTCTGAAGATAAACAATGGAGTGTGTTGAATGAATTTTGAATGTACGAAGGTCCTGTTTAAATAATTTTTATCTCATGACAGGGTCTGATGAGGATGTCAAATAAGTACAGCTGACAAACTGTCGGAGGCCTTAAGGTGGACAAATATGCTCCAATTAGTTTACCTTTGTCTACTGGTTGTGGTAAGGGAAGAATTATTATGGGCATTAGTGGTCTGGGTATGAAGGGGTAGGGGTACGAAAGTTTAAAAATAAGGATGAAAATCTGTATGCACAAATCCAGACAGAGCCAAATCTACCTAGTCAGTGCCCCATGCTGATCCCTAATCTGGCACCCTCCCTCAGCATTTTAGCTGAGTACCAGTAAAAAAAGAAAAAGCTCTTTTTTGTTTGAGTTGTAGCAAACTGCTTGCTACATCTTATACCACAAGCCATAACCACAAATGCACTATCAGCATACATTTCTGAATACCAGCTGATTACAGATTAGCTTCTCTCACTCATTTATTTATTTATTTAACATTTGTTTATCAGGAAAGTTCGACTTGGAACAAAGCCAATTTTCAGCGGAGGCCCGGGGAGAAATGCTCCAGATGCATGTCTTTGAAACATGGGAGGAAACCTGAGCACTCAGAGGAAACCCACAACGAACACAGGAAGGACATGCAGAATCCGCACAGAAAGCACTGCAGCCGAGAATCGAACCAGAGAACCTGCTGCTGTGAGGCGACAATGCTACCACTGTGCCTCATGCCCCTTAGCATCCTAAGCCTGGGCTGCCTGCCCCCTTCAACCCTTACTAGCTATGCCTCAGGATCAAGATCAAGAAAAGTCAAGTGCAACATTCTGAGGACTTGCTCAACAGCCTAGTAAGTTAAAATGGTTGGCTCATTAACCTGGAATAAGTATGGACTACATCAATTATGGCTCTGAGCTGCTCCTGAGATGCTTCCTTTGTCAAGGGTACAGTATTTGTCTTCTGTATGACTTTAAGTAAGATACTTAACTAGACAGTACTCCTGGGTCATCCTAGAAAAGGGACACTTTGTCTGATGGGATTTCTTGGTTAAAGGAAAACTCTGGGCTCAACAACAATTTAACTCAACCGCAAGTCTTTTTCTTTCCCTGTTAACTCATCCCAGCCATCAGCAGTTACTAGAACAGACAAAGAAGTTTGTCAGTTCTACATTTCTGTCTTTCCCTAGCGTAGGGCAGGAAAGCCCATCCCCCAATCATTGGTATCGCATCCTTTCAGGTGGAGTTGGTCTGCACCTTCCTGACGTACCTTCGACACAGTCAAATCAGTAGTTCCCCTCTCATGCTGATCCTCCCACACTGTGACATCGCCATTACGTAACCCGATCCACTTATCAGCTGCTATAAACTACTCAAAAAGTTGTTGCGGAACTTAATTCCATCCACTGTTTCCATTCGGAGTGAAAACAGCATTGTATCCAGTAATTTCTCCAACAAAACAGCAAGCAAAGTCCATGGTGAACATACATACTTTTCCATATTTGTTTCGGTAAGTTGATTTAACTATCTGTACTGGATACAACTATCTGGCCACAATTCTGCCACTAAAGTTTAAAGCCGTATTTTTTTTTACTTTTGTTCTCCTCCTCTATCTTAGCATTGTGCAAATGTATTATTAGTTATTGTCAGGGTTTGGTATGTAATGCCTCCTTAGTAAAATTGCTGTACGATATCGATGTCCAAATACCCTGCTACAGTGCATGCATGTATGTGTAAGAGTGCTTGTGTCTGCATGCGTGTGAGTGAATGCGTGGATGAAAGCAGTACGTATATGTAAATGTAGAAAAGTTTGTGTCCGTGAAAGCAGAATGTGTGTGTTTTGAATCCAGCAATTAGTGCGTGCGTGATAGCAGTATGTATCTCTGTGTGAATGCAGAAAAGACTGTTTTATGCTTGTGTGTGAGCATGAGAGAATGAATTGGTGTGTGTAAGCAAGCAGAATGTCTGAGTGTCTGTGTGTATAAGAGACGTGTGTGTGTGTGTGTGTGTGTGTGTGTGTGTGTGTGTGTGTGTGTGTGTGTGTGTGTGTGTGTATCATGCATCTGGCCAAATAGGGTGCCAGCTAAAGGAACATCCACTTTACTTTTCTTCCCTGGATGTAGGTCTAATTGTAATAAGCCGATCGCTTACAATGTATGGATCGGCTTATTACTGTGTGAAGTCCATTTAATTTTTTTTTTTTTTGGCGGGGTTTGCTTCTTCAGATGGGTCAGGTTGCTGCCTTAATAATCTTACAATGTGAATTCCTTTTTTTTTTTATTTATTTATTTTTTATTTTATTCCACAGAGGGGTTGTGGTGCTGCCCTAAAAGACAGAGCAGGAGGGTGTAGATCACAATGTAATAAGCCGATCGCTTACAATGTATCAATCGGCTTATTAATGTGAAGTCCATTTTTCTTTTTTTTTCTTTTATTTTACAGAGGGGTTGTGGTGTTGCACTAAAGGACAGAGCAGGGGATGTAGAGCACACTGTAATAAGCCGATCGCTTACATTAATGTATCGATCGGCTTATTACTGTGAAGTCCGTTTTTTTTTTTTTTTTTTTCTTGGATTCTACAGATGGGTTATGGTGCTCCCCTAAAAGACAGAGCAGGGGGGTGTAGATCACAATGTAATAAGCCGATCGCTTACAATGTATCGATCGGCTTATTAATGTGAAGCCCGTTTTTTTTTTTTTTTTTTAATTTATTTGATTCTACAGAGGGGTTGTGGTGCTGCCCTAAAAGACAGAGCAGGGGGATGTAGATCACAATGTAATAAGCCGATCACTTACAATGTATCGATCGGCTTATTAATGTGAAGTCCATTTTTCTTTTTTTTTTTCTTTGATTTTACAGTGGGGTTGTGGGGTTGCACTAAAGGACAGAGCAGGGGATGTAGAGCACACTGTAATAAGCCGATCGCTTACATGAATGTATCGATCGGCTTATTACTGTGAAGTCCGTTTTTTTTTTTTTTATTTATTTCATTTTTCTTGGATTCTACAGAGGGGTTATGGTGCTGCCCTAAAAGACAGAGCAGGGGGATGTAGATCACAATGTGATAAGCCGATCACTTACAATGTATCAATCGGCTTATTAACAAAAAGTTTAAAATAAAAAAAAAAAACACCAGCTAAGTACATTTTATGAGGGTCATAACATATTTATTTTACTTACTGACATTTGATTAGTTCGACTAGGCAGAAGACCATTTTCAGCAGAAGCCCATGGAGAAAAGGTCCAAATTACAAAAATTTTAAGCACAATAATTTTACAATTTTCAAAAATAAAACAAAACTATCTGCAGTTTAAATAATTATAACAAATTAGACATAATATAAAAACATTAGTTAAGAATCAATACAAGTTATATGACAATTGCTTAAAATTTACAGACATTCCAGATAGTTTGTAGAGAAATTAAAGGCAAATTAGTCTAATACAAACAGGAATTGCAATATGAAGTGAGGAAAAAGCAGGTTATGGTATGTTTAGAGAGAAAGTCAGGGAAGAGAATTTGATAGAACTAAGTGAAGAAGGGAGAGTAAGGTATAAGGAATGAAAAGGTACTTGTTCACACTTAGGGATATCATTTAGCCTGGTTTTGAGCAAGAACAGAGCCAGATTTTAGCTATGAAGTCTTTCAGAGTGGTTTTGAAAGATGGGAGGGAGGGTATTGACCTGCAGGATACAGGTAAGGGGTTCCAGGCCTTAGCAACCTTGTACAAGTACAGACAATGCCCAGCAGAGCTGATAGAGTTGTAGACAAGAGTTTTTGGTCAGTGGATTGCAGTGACTGACTGGGAACATAGTTGTGTAGAATATTATTTTGAGAAAGTTCTTGTAATATTTCCAAAACCAAAAGATGTTGTAGGCACTATTGGAAATAATTTCCTGTTGATGAGGTATAAAAGGAAATGCTGTCATATGTGTTTTAGTCCTGAGAAAATCCATTAGTACTGATGGATGAAAGCACTTAATGCCAAATAAATTCTTTTCAGATGCAATTTCACATGTTTTTGGTTTTAGGATCTTGGTTTGGTATGTTAACTGTATATTTGCCTTAATTTTTGTACTAGTGAAATCCTCCAAAGCAAACTTCGAGTCCAAATTGGCCACATCTGCTAGAGACAATCATAAGTACACAGCCTGTACAGAGCCAAACCTTTCCTCACCCCCCTAGCTAGGGTAGCTATTGCAAGATCACACCTCCTCTCTACTCTTATGTATGCCTCCCCTGTACTCACCAACCATTCCAAAACCGATCTTAACAAATTATCAGAATGTTACAATCATATAGCCAGATTCACTACAGGCATGGCTTTTAGGATCCACCACTGCCAAAACCTCAAAGCACTGGGATGGCTAGAGTATCCTACACTTCTATAGTTCAACCAGCTTATAGTAGTGCATAAAATACTCCCATCAACCTGATAACAACCCTGCCTTTAAAAATATTCTCACCCCTCATAGTGCCCCCAGGCCATTACGCTCAGCTGATAAACTGATATTGACCCAAAATTCCAACAACTCTGCAGGTGATGCTATATTTGCCAACTCATCCAGTAAAATCTGGAAACTACTCCCTACTACCATTACCAAGGAAACCTCACTACCCTATTTAAAAGAGAACTCAAAAAATACTTCACATCTCATTGGCTGTGCTCTTGTTCTAAACCTGACTAACAACTTCACTAATACATGTCTTGCTACCCAACCTGCTGTTTAGCCAAGTATCTATGTGTCATAACATTTGAATGTCTAAGCATTGTGAATTATGAGATCTGACTGTATTCTATGTTCACATTTTCTGATACGTCTTTGCCAATCAGATGTAAGTCTGCACACTGTGTATATTGATATCTGCCTGTATTCCTTGTCTATATTTTTCTAAACATGTTTGCTTGAGTTTATCACTCAGTGATGTATGTACTGTCTCTTTTTTTTGGTATGTGGAGCTTTTCTCCCCAGGCCTCCTCTGAAAATGGACATATATCAAGTTGGACTATCCCAGTCAACAAATGTAAAATAAAATAAATAAGGCCTTCACATATGTCCGTAACCTCAAAGGAAGCACCCAGATCTGTTCAGAACTGGTGGCCAAGGACACCACATATATAAATGCCGTAGATATAGCAAACTTGCTGGCTGACAGATTCAGTGAAAACTTCACCCCTCTGTCCCCCCATCAGTAAATCAGGACATCCCTAGTACCTGCTCCCTTCCCCTTATATCTAGGGAACAGGTCATCTATGCTCTCTCAAAGGCAAAAAATACAGCCTCCATGGGACCCGATAACATACCAGGCTGCATCCTAGGCAGGAACTTGCAGCACCATTAGGTATCCTATTCAACCAAAGCCTGAGTACCAGGTTCATCCCAGCTGAGTGGAGGACAGCCACTGTTATCCCTTTACACAAAGGTGGAGCATCCACTGATCCGTGAAATTATAGACCCATCAGCCTAACTAGCCTGATCTGCAAGGCCATGGAACGGATTATCATGGGCTTCATTAACAAGGACATTGGCAACCTCCAAACACTCGATCCCACACAGTTTGGCTTCATTAAGGGGAGGTCACATCTGCTAAATTTGGTTGACTACTTTGAGACAGTCACCAAAGCCATGGGGAAGACAGTGCACAATGCCTACCTTGACCTGGCCAAAGCTTTTGACACTATTCCCTACTTGGGCATAATAGATAAACATCTCTCACCTAGGCATCAATCTGTATGTTACCAGATGGGTAGCAAACTGGCTCACTGATAGAACCCACCTAGTCAAAATAGGGGAAGCAACATCAAGCAGTAGATCCATAACAAGCGGCGTACCCCAGGGTTCGGTCTTGGGGCCTCTGTTATTTGGGATATACTTTTCTGAGGTGCAAGCCAAAACTAGTGGGCTATGGCTGACCATGTTTCAGATGACTGCAAGCTGGGTGCTATCATCAATTCCCCTACTGATATGGATATCCTCCAAGAAGGTCTCACTCAGACAAATGACTGGTGCCAGAAACATGGCCTCAAGCTGAATACCAAAAAAGCATCATCACCCACTTTAGGGAGAGTGATGTCCCCACAAATTATCACATTAATAACAATGTCCAAAGCACGCAATCAGTTGTGAGGGATTTGGACACCCAGGTTGATAGCGACCTGATTTTGACCACCACTGTCTGACATACAAGGTAATCACGGACCCCACCTTGATGGGACTGCTGCATATCCACAAGTCAAGCTCCACTCGAGTAACCCGGATATGCAACCTCAACCTAGTCTGTGACATCAACAGGACTTGTTGGTTGGACAGATTTGTGTCCCAGAGACTCCCCCATCTATGGAATAGACTCTCTCTCCACATCAAGCAGAGTACCTCTTTACCCCCTTTTTAAGCACAATCAGGATAACTGGATGAGAAACAAAAAATATACCACTGGGATTCCACCCGTGTCCCTGCTGGATAGGGGCATCAGGTGCTGACATGTCTAAACATGGACTAAACCTTGGCTAGGTGGGTCTATATTATAACAGCGAATGCTTAAAATAGTGAATGCTGTATAATCGACCCTAAAATGTCAAAACGGTAAAATGCCAAACACATGGAACAGCGATTTTTTTCCCCAGGGAAAAAACACTGTTCTGTAAAAAAAAAACAAACAAACTGAAAAAAACAAAACAAAAAAAAAAAAAAACACAAAATAAAGTGGGGGGCTGTGCCCCACACACACACACACCCTACTTAAATATACCAACTCCGAGATCACACCACAGTGGAGGAAATGGCAAAGTCCCAAAAATGGCCCAGTGATTTTTTTTCCCTGGGGAAAAAAAAATCGCTGTTCCGGGCAATCGGGATTTTGCCATTTCGAGTAAAAAGGGCTGATTAAACAGCATTCGCTATTTTGAGCATTCACTGATTTAATAGGGACCCAGCTAGTCTCATAAGGGCCTCAGGGCCAATAGCCTAGTAACCTCCTATGATCCTACAGTAATATTTAATTTGGTTGTAGGACTATATCTCCCACCAGCTAGCTACTGTGCCCATATTGTGCCCCAGCAAGAAAAGGAACCTGGATCTGCCACTCCTCTCTAGCTTCTCCAATTTAATCACACACTGGTCTAACCTCTTTCACCTTTTTTCCACAAATAGATTCATAGGTTCATAGGTTGGTACTAGGCTATCTGCCCTAGGGCCTATACAAGCCTGGTCATAATAATTCCCTGGCTATTTCTTCCCACAATATTTGCTTCCTTTTTTGATCCCTGACTTCCCTAGTGTAATCACTCACTCACTGGTTTGCCTTAAACTTCAACTCATTTCAATACACAACATAAACAACCAAGATCTGTTTTAAACTATATGCATCACCCATATTACTCTACCACAGCAATAACAAAATTGCAAATGCCAGTATTATTACTTATAAATGCATGTTTTTCCTTTATTTTACATTTGTTTGACTGGAGAGCTGTTGAATAGGATCTGTAAAGGTTAACCTACTTGGACTTCTTCTTCATCTTCTTTCGGCTGCTCCCATTAGGGGTCGCTACAGCAGATCAACTGTTTCCATTTCTTCCTGTCCACTGCATCTTGCTCTGTCACACCAACCACCTGCATGTCCTCTCTCACCACATCAATAAACCTTATCTTACGCCTTCCTCTTTTCCTGTTACCTGGCAGCTTTATCCTTAGCATCTTTTTCCCAATATACTCTGCATCCCTCCGCAGCACATGTCCAAACCAACGTAATCTTGGCTCTCTGGCTTTGTCTCCAAACCTTCTAACCTGGGCTGACCCTCTAATATACTTATTCTTAATCCTGTCCATCCTCGTCACACCCAGTGCAAATCTTAACATCTTCAACTCTGCTACGTCAAGCTCTGACTCCTGCCTTTTTGTCAATGCCACTGTCTCCAACCCATATAACATAGCTGGTCTCACTACCCTCTTGTAGACCTTCCCTTTCACTCTTACTGGTACCCGTCTGGCACAAATCACTCCTGACACTCTTCTCCACCCACTCCATCCTGCCTGTACTCTCTTCTTCACCTCTCTTCCACACTCACCATTACTCTGAACTGTTGATCCCAAGTATTTAAACTCATCCACCTTCGCCACCTCTACTCTCTGCATCCTCACCATTCCTCTATCCTCCCTCTCATTCACACACATATATTCTGTCTTAGTCCTGCTGACCTTCATTCCTCTTCTCTCTAGAGCATATCTCCATCTCTCCAGGGTCTCCTCCACCTGTTCCCTACTCTCACTACAGATCACAATGTCATCTGCAAACATCATAGTCCACGGGGGCTCCTGTCTGATCTCGTCTGTCAACCTGTCCATCACCATTGCAAATAAGAAAGGGCTCAAAGCTGATCCTTGATGTAATCCTACCTCCACCTTAAACGTGTCCGTCACTCCCACCGCAGTCCTCACTGCTGTCACACTACCCTCGTTCATATCCTGTACCACTCTTACATACTTCTCTGACACTCCCAACTTTTTCTTACATTACAACAACTCCTCTCTAGGCACCCTGTCATATGCTTTCTGTAAATCCACAAAGACACAATGCAACTCCTTCTGACCTTCTCTGTACTTCTCCATCAACACTCTCAGAGCAGGCATGCATCTGTAGTGCTCTTTCCTGGCATGAAACCATACTGCTGATCACTAATCATCACCTCCCTTCTTAACCTAGCTTCCACTACTCTTTCCCATAACTTCATGCTGTGACTGGTCAATTTAATCCCTCTGTAGTTAGTACAGCTCTCCACATCACCCTTATTCTTAAAAATCGGTAACAAAACTCTTTTTCTCCATTCCTCAGGCATCCTCTCACTTTCTAAGATTTCATTAAACAATCTAGTTAAAAACTCCACTGCCATTTCACCTAAACACCTCCATGCTTCCACGGGTATGTCATCTGGACCAACAGCCTAAACCTATTTGGACAATTAAGAGAATTTAAAAAAGAAACAATAACATATGTGATGTTTTTCATGCTAACTAGGCAGTTATATAGTGAACATGAAAGAACATGTAGCACTGAACACAGAGACGTGCAATTTATTTTTACATATTGTGTTTCAGACTTCTTTTTAAAACTGATCTGATGCAAATCTTTTCATTTAAGGCAGGCAGGTACTTCACTGGCATTATATTTGTCACCCAAGTTCCTTCTACTGTAAAATGTAATTAATTATTATATCCTTGTTGGCGAATTTCACCAGTTCTACTTCAATAAAATGAAAACTTATAAAATTATGGCATACGCCAAATGTTTGGCTAATATGTTTTCTAATTTAACTTGCATTTTTTTGCTCATTTTTTGTTTTTTCTTAACTACGTATGGTTTTGATCACAAAAAAAATGTCACAACTTACCACATGAACCACACTCAGTGTGTTAACAATAAGGTCTCACATTTAAAAAATATATTTTTCTAATCTAGTAGATGAAACAGTCTGCTTGTTTGAAATCTTTACAAAAGGACCTACCACAAGCAAATGTATTTTCAGGTTATAAAATATTTACATGCTTATTTTGCTTCCCCGGTGAATTCTTCGTTACTTTCTCATCTCTCACAGATGAACCCAGGTTTTTCACTGAAAGCACTGATATCCTTAAAAAAAAGCACTGATATCCTTGTTGCCCATTAAAATGTTCCACTTTAAAGAAACAGCAACTTTTCCAGCTAGATTGTCCAAATTATGGGTAATAGATACAGCCAAGCTCTGACGGTTGTTATTTCAAAGGTTCCTAGGTTGCCTAATCTGTGAAATCATGTAAACTAGGAACTTCTCCGTGATGATGTTTCTCCTAATATATACTTGACCACATATTTCTGTTAACATCTATCACAGAAGTTACCACACAATGTGTCCACAGAAATACCATCATCAATAGTTAGGTGAGAGATCTTAGCAACCTTTATTTTATTTGATTTGCTTTTGTTGACCAGGTTAGTCTCACTAGGCCAGTGGTCTAGTTACAGGGGAAATCCAAGGTAGTAGTTATATTTACTAGGGGAAATTTGCCCAGGACACTGGGTAAATTCCCCTACTCTTTTTGATAACTGCCATGTTATCTTTTACATTCATCTCAGCAACTACCATCTCAGGCAGATGAGGCATCAGTTTAATGTTTCATCAGAAGGACAACACACTCAGGAGGGCAGCATCCTCCCTTATTTTGCACTCATAACATCAACCTCTTACCACAAGAAATCTGGACAAAGCCAGAAAAAAAATAGGGGGGAAAGGCCCAAATATAGGGACATGTTTTAAGTATTGCTTTTATAAACTCAAATGTCTGTCATTATTTAATGATTTCAGTCCTAAACGATTTGCACAAAAAACACATTTTATGAGGAACAGACCAAAAATATGACGCAAAACATCTGGACAATTGAGAGGTATGGCCTGCACTGAAGTGCCAGTACTGGAAAATTAATCCATGCACATAGGGTGAGAATAGAATCCATAGTCTTCTAATCTTCTAGCACCAAAGGTGAATGTACTACCTGTTAAGTAATTTAAGCACTCCTTGATCCTTAAAGTCTTCTTTTTTGCATTATTCTCTGACCTGTAAGATGGGTCTTAATCTGATCAAGTCTATTAACTGTCTACATAGCTATCAACCTCTCAGCACACAAAAATGGACAAAACCAAAAATAATGGGGGGGGGGACAAAGCTCCAAAAATAGGGACAAATTTTAAATACTGCTCTTATAAACTTAGAAAGTTGCTAGAATAAAAGTTTTTGTGTCACCATGCATTTTCTGAAGGATATGAAGTCTGAAACTCAAATGCCTGTCATTATTTAGTGAATTCAGTCCTCACAGATTTGCCAAAAAAAATCCAGAAAACACAAATTTTATGAGGAACAGACCAAAAATATGAGGTAAAAATCTGGACAAAAATCTGGACAGTTGAGAGATATGATTGTCTCTTCAACCCTTTGCTAAATATGTACCATTTGTTGTATAATGGGTTCCATGATGTTCATTTAGCCATAATCATTAATAGAGGTGACTTCAAGTCTTTTTATGTAAACATCTTACATTTCTGTTGCAATTCATAGCTCGAATCATACTGCCTGCAAACTGTTAGTCACCTCATTCATATTCAATTAAAGCATCTTTATAAGCTTCTAAATATAAAACAATGAATATTGCAGTGATACGATGCCAAATTGACAACTTGGTCTTCCTAAAATTATTTCTGTTCCATGGCATAATTAATTTCTTCCACGACTGATCAGTAAATGATACCCTTCCTCTTTCTTCTACAAAAATCTCATGAAGCTAACAACTTAGTTTTAGTATTTTTTTTCACTCAGAATGGAAAACACCCATCCCAAGAAAGTGTCCAGCCTTAAGCCTCATCAAATGCTTCCTGAAACGGGTTGAGTGTTGACAGTGCATGTATGTGTATGTTTGTTGGGGAAGTGAGCAGCAGGCTAGTCATGGGCTATGGTTAGGTTAATGTCCTGCTGCATATACGTCAGTGCAAGCAGCAGAGTTGAAAATACTATGGGTAAAGTTACAAACTTCTACTGACCAAAGACAAGAGACATCTGATTATCTGCCATTAGCCACAATATAATCCCATTTATAATACAGTTATTCACCTTTGGGAATATGTAATCCTGCAACAAGAAAAAAAGTATTAAAGATGCACGTTTTGAGTCTAACCCTCAAGACATTTATGTGACAGTGCCTCTTCTAAGATTACTTATACCATCGTTATAAATCACCTCCCAAGTCAGAGCCCTACTGCTACAAAATCACCTTCCAAGCAAGAGCCTGGACCAAAATTCCACTCTTTAGCTGGTGAAGTTCTTGCCACTGCTCTGGAAATTTTGTATTTTGTTTACTGAGCTCACTGAGATTTTCCAGCAAAGGAGATCACAAGAGACTAGCTTCAAGAACATTTACAAAAACCTGTTGTTAAATTATGCATTCAGACAATATTAGAAGTATACCAGTATCACAAACATCAATTTAGTGAAACCACAAAGTACAAGCAGAGAATGAGATAACATTGAACTTGTTCTAGAAATAATTTACATGCTTAATCTCATCTTCACTGTGTGCTAATTAAGAAGGTTGTGGACTCTGAAAGGCATTAACAGAAAGCATTGTTATTGCTTAATGATGGACCATGACTAACAGATGTAATATACAAAGCAATACAATTCAGTATGCACAAATACTTTTGACAGATACAACTACTAGAATATTTCACTTCTTTGAAAAAGGAATGTTTTGTGTAATTTAACTTTCCTCTGCTATGTAACCTTTCTTTATATTTCACATTTAAAAACAGTCTGTGGCCTCACACACCCCCCTCCACCTCCTCCTCCTCCTCCTCCATGCATACCTTTTAACGAGGCAGTTCATTTCTTTCCTTCATGACATATGCAGGTTTATTCACTAGCCAGGTTTGAGAAACAGTTGAACTATTATACTAATACTACTTATATTAAAGGTCAAATAACCATAAGGACGATCAACGGCTCTTCGGAATGTGCTTATTACTTGTGGCACTGCACCATTGCTAAATTATGTGTTTAATGTGCTCCAACCAAAAAATAAGAAGCTGTTAAAACAGAAAGGATGGCCACTGAACTAAGAGCAACACTGCTGCCACCTCCAGCTGAACATGCATACTACAGCTGTAACTTAAAAATAAAGTGCGTCTTTTTGAACAAAGCAAAGAAAAAGAAGCCGTCTGCCTTGTAGTACAGGCTGCCAATTACATCTTTGCTACATCCCCCAACTACTGAATATAAAGCTTACTTGCAGATGGTGCTTTTAACCAGATCACAATGGAAACAGCGAGCTTTCTTCCTTTTAACACTACATCTGCTCAGCAGAAAAGTGTGTTTAATGTTAAGCCTATGCTCAGCAGAATAGTGTGTTTAATGTTAAGCCTATTTGCCGGTACATGACCTTGTGGCTAGCTGACTCCATCCACTGTCGTTTTACTATCATTATTATTACTATTATTATTATCTATTCTTTGTTTGAATCTTTTGCATAGTGGTACCTTCTGACCCTGTTGACAATTCATTATTTTAGTAACCTTAAAATCTTAGTTACAAAAGTTAGGTACACAGATTTGATGACTTATTTAATGAAACTGTCCTTATGGTTCATTGAAGGAACTAAACTTTTATAAGTGCAGGTGACTCTGTTTGAAAACACTTCTAGTTTTGTTGCAATATGACTTATAAATTGACAAAGCTTGTTTCCACTTACTGACATAGCAGTTTCAGTAATATTCATTCATTTCTAGATGCCATCAGGATCATGAAGAGTCAAACTTTAGCCTAGCAAATAAAGATACAAAATCCGCTGTATGGGATAATGGGCCATTAAAGGATACACTCACTCACTCTCTTCAGAAAATAACTAGATGTCCATCATATTGATCACTGCTGAAATAGCCTTAGCTATAAGGGTTATATCCTGCCAAAGATATAAGGGCTGACCAGCTTCAAAAGCTTTGGGGCACTTTCCACACACTCAAACTGTTAGTCACCTTGAGCGGAGCTGACTATAAAGACAGGTCTGGGTGCCAAGCCCTTCAGAGCTTTCCTGTCATTGAAGGCAGTACATCTCTGCAGGCTTTTGAAGATTAATGGTTGTTTTTTGTTGTTTCTTGCCTGGGCAGATAGCTCACTTTTGGGGAAAAACTTTCCACATTCAGATTCATTAACGCCTACACTAAGTGTACACTAAATATAGACCATTCAGAGGGAATAGACAACACAAGCACAACTCCTACCTTCTTCCTCCTCCTAATTTTTGTTTTCCTACTGATTTTCTTGCAGCCTTAAATTTTGAGGGGATTCACAAAGGTTACCACAAAGTGCAGACTATGTGTACACAGTATAATCTTTCTGAGTGAATATATGGCACAAACAATGTGGTAGCGATCTTCTTGAATACAGATCATGTACACTTAGTGTAGGAGATCATGAATCCGTCCCGTAATTTCCTGTTTAGGAAAGTTATTTTTAGCTAGGAGAGCTTGTTTTAATGGACTGTCATGAGACTTAGTTGTACTTTTAAACCAGTGCACACTTTTTTCCTATCAGTTTTAAAGTTCTTTAAAGTAATGGAAAACATTTTTCTATGGAGAAACTGTGTTCCTTTTTGCTTTGTGGAGATGGCAAAGTGTTTTAAGTGCTTTTTACTGCACTTTTCTGTGAAAAAAGACTTCAAATGTTTACCGGCTTTTGCTGCTTGTTTTCCCTGGGAAAGAGGCACCGTTTCAGGTTTGACCATGAAACAAACTACTGGTCCCACCATCAGTCCTTCTTCATAAAAAGAAGTTAAGCAAACAGCCTTTGCCACCACAGCAAGGTGGGTGACCCTGCTGTGGCCATAGCATATTCCTCAGACCAGTCATCTTTTACCCCAGATCCCTCTGGTGTATCACCTACAGCCACTATAGACTGGGGGTTAGCCAAAATCCTCTGTGGCTGTTTAGGTCTTCTCAGGGGCAAGGGAAAGTAACTTTTGTCAGTCTTGGGAGAGGGAACAAGGAAGGCTTCCCCATTTAGTTAGAATGTTGTACCCACCCAAGTGAAACCACATCTGCCATTAATAACACTGATGGACTCATTCCTTCCTGTCAAAAAGAAACAGAAAACTAAACGTAGCTACTCCTCCTCAGAGTTCCTTGCATAAAATTAGTTTACTGAGTTTAGCTCAGGGTTTAATTCAGGTTATTTATCCTTATTAGAAGGTGGTTTCTGGTAAAAGAAAGTGGGATACCTCTTTTACTGAAGAGATACAAGATTTTGAATTTGGACAGGATGATGAAAGGAGAAATACAGAGGGCCGGATTCACAAAACCTCCATGTAAGACTTAATATGTCTTACTCGGAGGCTGCAGTTGAATGGTATGACGTCAGCATGCCATGCATATTCATGAGGGCATGCTGAATCATACCCAAGTCTAACACGGTCCGTGTAGGAAAGTAGGGGGCGTGTCCGATTGCCGAGTACAGCAAAGGGACACGCCCCCAGAAGAGTAATAGTCCTGAAAGTAAACATCCACGAGCGAGTCCGCTGAAATGTCAAGGAACACAACACCACACATCCCCACAAATTAAACCCTACTGAAAATATGTAAAATGTAAAAATAGCAGTTTCCTTTTTTTTTTTATAATTTCCAAAATGTTTGCCCGCATTTGCGCTCATTTGCGCGGGTATGCCCTTCACTCAACCACAGTAGCAGATATGACAATGAAAAGCATATAAGATCTACATATGCAAATTAAGCAAAGTAGCAATAGCGTAGCGGTAGAGACGTTGCCCAAAGAATAGGTAGTCACGGTTCGAGCCCCACAACATCCCCCTCCATTTTTCTTTAAATATGTATGAAACAATTCCCCGATATACATAAATTTAATTTAAGTAAAATGTAATGAAATGGCCCATGTATTTCTGAACAAAACCTATATTATGTATATATAAAAAGGATCATAACTGCCCGTAGCTTAGCAGCGCTTAAACAAGCTTAATATGAGTGCCCGTAGCTAAGCAGCGCTTTAACAAGCTTAATATGGGTACCCGTAGCTGGGCAGTGCTTTACTCAGCTTAATATGAGTGTGTATAGCTAAATAATGCATTACCCAGCGTAAGCCGTTTGAGCGGAGCTGCGCAGCACGCCAACCAGTTTACCGTTGGGCAACGCTGGGCAAGCTGTAGCAAAGTCACCTTTACACAGACACACCTCCTAGCCTGTCTAGACAGTAGTAAAATAAAAATGCAATGGCAAGGATCGAACCCGGGATACTGTGCACCATATTCAAAGTACTGAACCACTAAGCCATGGTAGTTGTACTAAAAAATACAGTATTACCATACATATAGGAATGAATGAAAATATAACCATGACAAAGCAGGTTTGCTGTAAGCAGAGAAATATCCAAAATGGCCAATCACAGATAAGTGCGGGAAAATAGGGCATATATAAGCCCCATAGGCGAGAATACACACCATAACTGATTGTGGTACCCATTTGCAGTCAGGATGGCAGATGCAGGAGAGGAAAATTGCTTTAGAGCACAAAGGTGGGGCATTGAGGAGTCAAAATATATGGTTTGGTTCCTAGTCCACCATCATGAAGGCTAACTCATGCAGGGTCAGGTTCAATGTGGAGCATACAAGGCAGAGGCATGGAACCAGTTGGCACATGATCTCACCAGTGCCACAGGCATTCCGAGGACTGGTGAACAGGTCCGTCACCACCATGCGGACCTGAAGCGACGAAAGGAGGACCAACTGAGCCGATGGATCCAGGAGGCCTGCCAAATGCCCAACGCCCCACTACTAAGTATCCATGTAATTAAGTATGTAAGAAATGCTATCCTAGCCTATAGTATGGATAGGTATGTTCTAATATTCCTTCATTTATATTACAGCTGCAGGTGTTCGTTCTGCTAATCGGCAAGCCTATGCTGATAGGCTGGCAAGGTTGCGCCACCAGGCAGGTTAGTAATTATTCTGCTGGTATTGTTATAGAATAGAAGTGAGACAGCCTGTAAAAGAGTTCAGTG
This sequence comes from Protopterus annectens, assembly GCF_019279795.1. Lineage (NCBI taxonomy): Eukaryota > Metazoa > Chordata > Ceratodontiformes > Protopteridae > Protopterus > Protopterus annectens. The sequence continues at coordinate 1,391,875,771 of NC_056729.1, forward strand.
TTGTAACCCAGTAATAAAGGTCAAATAAGCCTAGAAGAAAGATTCTGCTAGTATTGTAAGATTAGATAAGTGATGCACCCTGGAAAAGAATATTGCAATCCAGTAATAAAGATTAAACAAGTCTCAAATAGAGTTTCCACCTGTATTGTAATATCAGATAACTGCTTCAGCCTGAAAATGAGTGTTGTAATCAATCAACAAAGGATAGACAAGCGTCGAATACATCCTTGTAAATTCTGCCATATGAAATAAGTGAGTCAGCTGGAAAGGATTGTTGTAACCCAGTAATAAATGTTAATAAAGCCTAGAATTAAGTACCATCCTGAAATGTAAATATAAAATAAGTGAGAGAGTGTGAGAAAGACAGACTGAAGCTACCAAGAAAGCTGTAATAAGTCTGGAATAAAGGTATACTGCATTCACTACATAATGAAATGTATGAGACAGCCACAACCAAAGAGTGAAATGTCTTTAATAAAGTATAGAACCTGGACTGTGTCTGTCCCACAATTTGGATATGTTGCTGTACCCTTGCATTATGGAGATAGTATGGTTGTATGAAATGCTGAACATCCACAGTTGTCTAGACCCATATAAATAAAATGTAGCAGGATGCTTTACTTGAATACAGCCAGATATGAACATATATGAATAAAAATGGAATGTATATTAATGTAGCAGTAACATCCCCATCACCAACATTCCTAAGGTTACATACAGGAAACTGTACTAATACATGTAGGGGATATATATCTGCATCTACTAGGAATGTACAGTATATGTATAGGTAGTTTAAGTTGTTAATGTAATATTTCTCCACCCTACCCTATTCTCACAAATGATGCCATTCCACACCAAACTGGGTATGTGTATTCACAATTAATTCCCATGGACATTTGTCCTGTTGGTTTATACATATCTGCATGTATGTTGATGCATGTGCCCTGTTCACATATCCAAACCTGATGGCCTGTTGCCATCAATCAACCCTGCATGCTGTTGGAATGTCCACTGTTGTTCTAAATATGCATGTGTTATGCTTGCTGCTCAATGTTCGGAATTCATGTGTGTTTGGTTAATGGGAATACTGATGCATGCTGTTACAACTAATTTTGAATGGTGTTGTTTGTTACTAATCCAAAATGCCATATAATACCGCTAAACATAGGACAACAGGGAAGGCGGGTTCCAGCGGACCCACCTCTCCCACCTCATCTGGCGAGTGCACCTGGCACCTGTGCCCAGGCCGGAACCTCCTCCTCCGGTGGCCCTGTGCCATCTTCGGGTGGAAGCGCTGCAGGGGATGGGGCTTGTCCCCCCTCTGCAAGCGTGGCCAGAGGAGAGCCTCCACTCACCCTCTATAGGGTCCGGTCTGTGGTGCGTAGTGAGATCAGGCGTTCCGTGACTGATCCCCTACGCCAGCTTGAGGCGAGAGTGGTGCAACTCATGGGTGTGCCTGCCTGTCCTATCCAGCGCCCAGCACAGCCCTGGTCTGGGCTGTGAAGGCGCAGTGGTAACTGCCCATGAGTGGGGATCTCAGTTCCACTGTTGCCATCTGTGGGCTCATGGGCTTGCGATATCCAAACATCCGTCCCCTCAATTGTGTTTACCCCCCACATATATCATACTCCGCCCCTGTATGCATCTTGTTTGTCTTGTCTGTTAACCTCCACAACCTACCTCCCCAAATATACCTACTTCCTGTACCTCACATTCCACTCTCACCTGAAAAAAATAAAAAAAGAGCACTCTATTCCCACAAAAAAATTACGCCCCATACATAGCTGCCTATTTCACATACATGTCTACTGGACATGTAAACTGATAATTACAATTGGCTGTACAACATATTTAGTTGTCCTCACCCCTCTCCCAGGGGTGGAAGGTGTCAAATCTCACTCTAAATTTCTAACATATGCACAGCTGTTGCTGGTAAAGAATTGGGCAGCTATGGGCCTTCCCTACATCCTTTCTGCACATCCTGAGCTTGTTTTCTACTGTCCTACCCTCTTTGTGCCCCCTTTTTCACCACTGTCCTATTTCCCCATTTTCT